>NC_091552.1:52032003-52042003 GCF_042767895.1 Penaeus vannamei
AATTATAAACCAACAGTTATTGCTCGTAAACGCGAGAGTTACAACCATAATTCACTCCGCTGACGAAAGGAAGGGGATGGTAGGGGGCACCTCGAGGCAGGGGAGGGGGGAGGGAGGAAGGTAGCTACAGAAGGAGGGAAGAAGGGGAAGGGAGGTGGTACAGGGGGGGGTAGAGGTAGGGGACATTTATAGGGTGAGGGAGGAAGAGGAAGAGGTGAAGGGGTTAGAGGGGGAGGGGGGAGAGGGGTGGTAGAAGAAGGTAGCGCTTACAGGAGAGGTGGTAGCTACAATAGGTGGGGTGGGGGGGTAGAGGAAGGGGGAAGAGGTAGGGGATAGCTTACAGGTGGAGGAGGTTTCTACAGGGAAGGGGGGGGGGGAGAAAAGGAGGTTTGGAACAAGGAAAAGGGTACTGGAATAGAATAGCTACAGAGGAAGTAGATGAAAAAGGGATTAGCTGCAGTTAGGAGGGACACAGCACGGAGAGTAACTACAGTGGAAGGCGTGCAGTCCTCGTCAAAACTCTTATCGAACGTGTTTCGAATTCCTCTTCGAACACCCGCTCAACACCACGCTTTTTGTTCGTGGGAAGACTGATTCGAAGCTTCGGTTAAAAGACTTTTGTCCGCCACTGTACAGCAAGGGGGGTAACTGGTTGGAGTTGTACAGCAAGGGAGGTAACTAATGTGAGAGGCGGTACAACAAGAAGTATCGACAAGGGGAGGGGAATGGGTGGGGGGAGAGGGGAGGGGGAGTGGAGGGGAATGGATGAGGGAGAGGGGAATGGATGGGGGAGAGGGGAGTGGGTGGGGGAGAGAGAGGAGGGATGGGCGGGGGAGAGGGAAGGGGGGATGGGCGGGGGAGAGGGAAGGGGGAAATGGCGGGGGAGAGGAGAGGGGAGAAAGGTGGAGGAGAGGGGAAGGGTGGGGGGACAAAGAATATCGTCTCGCTACTCTAACGACAAACTTATGGAGATGAACCAACCAGGCCGAGTGCGCGTCCAACAACAGCTAAGTGGGTGTTGGGGACCCTTCCATGCTGGACAGGGATGTTCCACGCAACATATGCTTGTGACGCGTTCGGCTGCTAAGTGAACTGTCTTCCGGGATGTAATGTGTCTTTGGCTTGAGGATGTCTGTTGAAGTGTCTGTCTGTCTGTCTGTTTGCGTGTTCGATTCGCTGTCTTGGGCTTCTATTTCTGTCTCTGTCTCTGATTGTTCGTATGTCTGTGAAAAAGAAAATTGTTCGTATGTCTGTCTGCTTTTTCTTTCACTTTTTCTCTCTTTCTCTTCCTGCTTTTCTGATGAAACAAGGTCAAGAAGAATGTGAATTACTTACGAGTTTTGTTAAAGAACTGTAAAATTTTGTTCGTATGTTTATTATTGATGAATATAGGAGAAAGGAAATATTCTTATTGCTATTCTTGTTTTTATTATCGATATTAATAATGTTTATACTCTAGAGATTAAATGGAAGCTTCATTATTGTCATTGATGTTAATACCATGACAGTTATTAATCAGGAAGGGATCGATAGTGATAATAACAATGACAATGATTATAAAACATACATAAGAATGGGCACGCACGCGCGCGCACACACACACACACACACACACACACACACACACACACACACACACACACACACACACACACACACACACACACACACACACACACACATCAATCATATTCATATTCCTGCCCGCAATGTCTCCCAAAGCCAATGACACCTCTTCAAGACCCCCACCCCCACCCCCCACCCTCCTCCCCTCCCCCTCCCAGCAAATCCCGTTGCCCAGGTACCCCCTCCTCCCCCCTTCCCCCTTCCAAGCACCCATCCCAGGCCGCCAGTTTGACCGCGAGGACAGCTGTGATCTCCCAGAAGGACATTCACACACAAGAAAACCTAAAAAGAAAAAAACAACAACTTATAACGTGTCATAACTCCCTCTCCCCCCCCCACCCCCCTATGCCCCTCCCTCCCTCCGCCATTCCCTCCCCGAAAAACCCCCCATAACGTCCAAAATCCCTTGCAAAGTGAAGGGGAGCCTCGACCTTGTGGATCCGTCCGTTTCCATAGAGTTCCCATCTGGAGGTGAGTGTCATTAGTGGTCGTTCCTGTAGGCTAATTTGCCTGTTAACTCGCTCGGGAATAATACACAGGAGGACGAGAAAGGCGCGCTGTGGGTTTACGCCTGCGGTCTCTCTCGGCTCGCGGGCGGGACGGCGCGGGCTTCTCCATTTTTTTTCGTTTTCGTTATCATATATTTTGTTTTTTTCTCTCCCTCCCTCTCTCTTTTTTTTTATTTTTTTTTTATTTTTATTTTTAGTACTTACTCCTTTATCTTTGTTATTCTCATCTTTTTTATATGTGTTTGCGCCTGCGGTCTCTCTCGGTTCGCGGGCGGGACTGCGCGGCCCTCGCCATTTTTTTCGTTTTCATTAACTTGTATTTCTTTTTTTTTGTTTTGCTTCATTTTTTTCGTTTTCATTATCATATATTTCGCTTTTTTTGTTTTGCTTTGTTTTTTTGTAGTACTTATTCATTTATTTTGGTTATTCTCATCATTTTTATATGTGTTTACGCCTGCGGTCTCTCAGTTCGCGAGCTGGGATGCACGGGCCCTTCTAATTTTTCTTTTTTTCTCATTATCATATTTTTTTTCTTGCTTCGCTGTTTTTTTTCTCTCTTTTCCATTATTATTATTATCATTATTATTATTATTATTATTATTATCATTATTATTATTATTATTATTATTATTATCATTATCATTTTGATTTGTTTTAATAAATTCTCATTTATCTTTATTATTCACATCATTTTTATATGATTATGCCTGCGGTCTCTGAATTTCCGACTGCACGGGGCCTTTTCATGTTTTCCCCTTCTTCATTATCATATGTTTCGTTTTTCTTTTCTTTTTTTCCCTGTTTTAGTACTTGTTCATTTATCTTTATTATTCACATCATTTTTATATGTTTGCGCCTGCGGTCTCTGAATTCGCGAGCTGGACTGCACGGGGCGTTGTAATTTTTCTTCTTCGTTATCTTATTTCTTTCGTTTTCCATTTTTCTTCTCGGTCGTTTTAATTGGTTTGCATTATTATTTATTTCGTTGTATTTGTTTATTATTTTCATGTATTTCTTTTTCTTTGTTTTCATCATTATCATATGTTTTTTTTTCATTTTCCATTTTTTTCCTTCTTGATTGGTTTGATGTTCGTGTTCATTTCTCTTTCTTTTTCATTAATTATTTTTTGGCATCTGTTCGCTTTTAAGTTTGCACCTGCGGTCTCTGAGTTCGCGTCCTGGACTGAGCGGTGCCTTTTCATTTTTCTTTTGTTATATTCTTTCGTTTTCTGTATTCTTTCTTGTTTATTTTATTTTCATATTCCTTTTTCCTTTTTGTGTTTTTATTAATTCTGGGTTTACGCCCGTGGCCTCTGAGACTTTCCATTTTTTTCTTTCTTATTTTCGTTATTTAGTTTTCATTTTGACGTTGTTTATTATCACCATTTTCTCGTTTCATTTTCTTAATTTTTTGTATTATTTCGTTTTCATTTTTTTCCTTCGTTTATTCGGTGAGTGGAGTCGTAACCATCTATGTATTTTTAGTTATATATATTTTTCTTTTTTTATCGAGTTTCGACTTTGTTTATTTCTTGGATCATTTATTTATTCATTCATATTTGTTCTTATTTTATTATTGTCTTATATCGCTTTCTGTTTTTGTGATATTATTCGTTAGTATATTTTCCTGCTATTTACATTCCCTCTTTACGTTTATTTGTTAATATTTACGTTATTATTTACCTTTGATTTACGGCTGTTGTCGCCTGCATCGTAGACATTTTATTTTCTTGTTATTTTATTTCTATTCCGCGACAGAAGATGCCATTGCCCTTTCATCAAAAAAAAAAATAATAAATAAATAAAAAAAATAATATTAATAATAAAAAATAAAAAGATTATAGAAGAAAGTCGACGTAACAACAGCCAATGATTTCAAGACATTCCTTTCATAGTCCCCCCTCCCCCTACCCCTCCCCCTCCCTCTCCTCACTCCTCCCCCTCTCACTCCCCACCACCCCTTCCCCTTTCACTCGTCACTACCTCCCCCTCTCACTCCCCCTCCCCTTCCACTCCCCACTCTCCCTTCTACTCCCCACTCCCCCTTCCACTCCCCACCACCCCCTCCCCCTTCCTCTCCTCACTCCTCCCCCTCTCACTCCCCACTCCCCCTCCCTCTTCCTCTCCCCCTTCCATTCCCCACTCCCCCTCCCCCCAAAAAAAAAAAATTAAAACAATAGCTCTTAAAAGACGACTGATTGCAAATATCATGAGCAAATTTAATGTACCAGAAAGAGCAGATTGATGTGGCGTGGCATGACGTCACGCTGGTGTAACGGGTATGATGGTATGATTTGGTGAAAATATGTCTGTTGCATTGTATGTCTGAGTGTATCTGGTCATCGTTTGATTTATGGATCTTGGTGCGGAGCTGCATTATTTTCTAAGGACTGTCTGTCTGTCTCTCTTTCTGTGTCTGTATATGTCTCTCGGTCTTTCTCTCTTTCAGCGTCTTTCTCTCTCTCTTCCTCTTCTCTGTCTCTCTCTCTCTTTCTTTCTTTCTCTTTCTTTCCCCCCCCCCTCTCTCTCTAACTCTCTCTCTCCCCCTCTCTCTTCCTCTCCCCTCTCTCTCCCTCTCCCCCTCTCTCTCTCTCTCCCTCTCCCCCTCTCTCTTTCCCTCTCCCTCCCTTCCTCATTGTATAAACAAACACACATCCATCCATCCATACGTACAGACAAACATAAATACAAACAAACAGACAGACGATAAACTGCCAATGCCACCTGTTCAGCTTCGCCCCAGAGACGCCTCTATGCCGCCATGCACATCCGCCCCGTGCCACGCTTTTGTTCAGAGGCCGTCATGCAAGCAGAAGCCTCTTGCATTGTTTGCCAAGCCGTCCGTGCGCATGGGGGGGGGGGTGTTGCTTGGAAGAGGCAGCAGTCTGGCAGATGCAACATGCAACGTGGAGGCGGTATTGCTTGGGGTTGTGGTAACTGTGGCGCGAGCGTACATACACATGCACATACACATGAATACAAACTGACACGCTTACACAAATGAACGCACTCATATAAACAAACACAAACACACACATGCACATGCACGCACACACGCAGACGCACAGACCCACGGGCGCGCACACACACACACACACACACACACACACACACACACACACACACACACACACACACACACACACACACACACACACACACACACACACACACACACACACCGCAAACAAACAAACACACGCACGCGCACAAACGCCTTAACCATATCCTTTTACACGCTTTTAACTCTCTTTTTTTTATATTTTTTATTAACCCTTTCGCCTCCACAACGAAATTACCATCTTCGTTCCCGTGGTCCGAGATGTAGGCCTATTGCATCCGGTTGTAAACGGGGGATTAAAAAAAAAAAAAAAAAAAAAAACATTTATTCGCTCTTTGGGAGTTACTTGTGCGAGACGAGAGAGGAAAGAGGAGACAGAAGGGAAGGGAATAGGAATAATGGGGGAAATGGTGATAATGGTGGGAGGGATAGGTTTGATAAAAGTAAGAAGGATTATGGTTATAATTTCGTGGTTGTGATATAAGTCATGACGAAAATATGAATGAAAATTGATACAATGATAACGATGGTATTACTAACACAGATGATAAACAGTAATAAAAAAACGAACAATAAGAGAAGCAGTAAATAGACGAACATAACGAAGACGAAGATGAAAGTAAAAAAAAAAAACAAAGAAAAACGATAATTATTAGCACTGTTTCCGACCAAACAAAAGAATTTCCTTCACCTCGTAATAAAACACACTTCTTAACACTTCATAATTAGAGAAAAAAGAGAAAAATATTCAATTGTGAGATCCAACATCGAAGAATCAGAGAGATTTGATTTCCTTCATTTTATTTTATTCATTTCTATTTATCTATTATTACTTATTTATTTATTATCATTTTTTTATTGCAAAGGTAAAAGAAATATTGGAAATCCTACTTGCAAAAAAATGTATAAACAAACAAACAACAAAAAGTTTTAAGGTCGCTTTTGGCTTGCGTTGAGGTTTGTCTTTGACCTTTCTTGTCTCTGACCTTTCTTCACTACGGACAATAAATGATAAAAAAATGATATGAAAATGACGGCGAATGGAAACGAAAGGAAGAGGATGCGAGGAGGAAGATAAGGACGTAAGAGAAGATGATAAAACTGTGAATGTTAATTTTGATAATGAGGAGGATGGGAGAGAGAGAGAGAGAGAGAGAGAGAGAGAGAGAGAGAGAGAGAGAGAGAGAGAGAGAGAGAGATAGAGAGAGAGAGAGAGATAGAGAGAAGGAGGGAGGGAGGGAAGTAGGGAGGGAGGGAGAGGGATAGGGAGGGGGAACGGAGGGGACAGATAAAAGGAAAGAGGGAGAGAAAGAGAAGAGAAACAGAGAGACAGAGACAGAAAAAAAGCAAAAACAAAGGAGAGAAGAAAAAAAGATAGAAAAAAATGAGAAAACAAAGAGACAGAGAAAGAGAAAAGCGCAAGAGAGGAAACCACAGCTGACCTGTCTCTGCCTGACGTCACCGCGACCAAAGCCAATCGTTGTCCGTAGACCCACAAAGACTTTTTTTTTTTCTTCTTCAAGTGTTTTGTTGTTTAGTTTCTGCGAATCTTACGTCTTCGGGTGTTTACGTTGGTAGAGGTAAAGTTATTTTTTTCATGATAAAATTAGTAACAGTGAAGATTGAGGGTTAGTGAAAATAATGATGATGTTTACAATGAAGTTGATTTACATTATCTGATTATTTTCTATCGTGTTTTTGGTGGTTTATTAATGCATTGATGACGAATAAGTGATATAGTGTCTTCTCATAACGCATGGAAAAATTCCCTTATAATTATAATAATGATAACGAAAATTATGATAAACCTATATGTTTCGGTCTCTCTCTCTCTCTCTCTCTCTCTCTCTCTCTCTCTCTCTCTCTCTCTCTCTCTCTCTCTCTCTCTCTCTCTCTGTATGTATATATGTATGTATACACACATCCATCCATCCATACGTACACACAAACAGACATAGATACATACAAACAGACACAGACAGCCGTAAACTGTCAATAGTATCTGTTCAAATTCGACCCCCGCCTCAGATGCCTCTCTCCCGCCGTGCATAGAGCTTTTCCGAACCTCCAAAACCCAATTTCAGAAAGAAAAAAGAAATCTTCACTCGCTCTCGAAACAATCATCAGACCACGATCTGAAGCGTCCCAAGTCGGAGCGGCGAGTTCGACCCGTGAAGCTGAGAGCAGCGAGTTGGTCCAGTCACTTAGTTGAGAACACAGCGACGGGGGGAGTCAGCGAGGCGGGTCCGTCGGCAGCCAGACGGCGGGCGCTACCTGCTTGTAAAACCATATATCCCCTTCTTTGCTAACCACTGCTACTGTTATTATGAAAGACGGGAACTGCTCTTTTGTCCGTTTAGCACTGTTTTAACGTGTAATTGGGCTGTCTATCTCGGGCGGGGGGAGAGGGGGGAGGGGGTAGTTTGCCGGTTAACTTTATTTGCGGAGATTTGTCAAAAAGGGTGTAAATTATTCGGTGTTGGGTTCGTTTAACCGGATTTTAGGGCGGGTAATGTGTCCGGAGGTTTTGGTGAATCGCGCCGGTTGAAAAAAGGAGAAAAGCTAAGTTTTAAATGACAGTAAACATAGACTGGATGGTTTAAATGACAGATCATTCTTGTAGTTCCAAGTCTTCAAATTATGTGGACATATTTCAAAGGTTTTATAAGACTTTTTTTTCGCTAACGACCCATTCTCAAAGAAAAAAGTCGATTTCCTTTGAAACTCTTCAGATAATTTAGAAATATTTGGAACATTCTGCTCGATTTAATAACATTATTCAAATTTCCTTTTCATTACCGACCATTCTCCTAAAAAGAACGATCCCATTAAACTTTTCAGGTAATTTGAAAATAATTGGAATATTTTACTCGATTTCATAAGATTATTCAAATTTTCTTTTCGTTCCCGACCGTTCTTCTAAGAAAAAAGAAAAAAAAGGCGATTCCCTCAGCATTCCCTCGCTCTTTCACGCTCCATCCGGCAGCCGCTCTCTCGAACCTTCCTCCTGCTTACCATAGAACAAATATCTGATCTAGTTCCGACGATAAACGGCCTGACAAAACCACATAACTCCGGGCTGTGGCGTGTGTAGCCCCGCCGGCCATTATCCGTGGGAACGCCGGACCATGTGCCAACTGTGCCGTATATACAGGAGTAATTTCGATCGCAACGAGATTAATTCCGGATAATTCCCTCCCTCCTGTTCCCCGTCCTCCCAGCTGCAGCCGCCGACGTGTGAGCAGTGACCCGATTAAGCTGATATAAAGCGATACAGGCCGCGGTCCAGCAGGAGGGACAGGGGCCGCCGGTGGAGCTGTGGTATCGAGTGGCTGAGGGTCCACCGCGGGCTTTCCGGGTGAGCGCCGCCGCCGTCCTGCGCTGCCCTGCGTCCGATCCTGCTGTGTGTGTGTGTGTGTGTGTGTGTGTGTGTGTGTGTGTGTGTGTGTGTGTGTGTGTGTGTGTGTGTGTGTGTGTGTGTGTGTGTGTGTGTGCAAGTGCGCGTGTGTGTGTGTGTGTGTGTGTGTGTGTGTGTGTGTGTGTGTGTGTGTGTGTGTGTGTGTGTGTGTGTGTGTAGTTTAGCATAGAGATGTCGTTATAGGCTCATACATATACAAACGCGCGCGCACATACACACCCACTCACTCACTCACATAACTACACATAGAAATGGATAGATACAAGGGTAATTTATATGAATATAGATTTATACGTACATACATACTTAAATACATATATGCGTGCATACACTTACTGCATATGTATCTATATCTATCTATTTATATATCTGTGATGTGTATATATAATAAGTATATGCATGTCTTTTATGCACATAATTATACCTTCATTTTTGTGAAGGCTAGAAATTGCATAGATTAGGAATTAAAATATATAATGAAATTCGTTGAGGTTTCATTCATCAGTTCCATTGAAGAGCAATACACCTTTTGTGAAAAAACACATAAACACGTCTAAATTATATGTACCCACACACACATACACATACCATACTACCTATATCATGTTTATATAAAGTATATTCGACAAACAAACAGATAATGAGAGAGAGAGAGAGAAAAGACAATGAAAGAAATACACAAGCATCCACCTCTGATATGGCTTAAGAATGCAGTCAATCAAATTAAGGTTCGATTGGATTCTTCGAGTCACCTTATCAACGAACGCTGGGGCGGTTCAGGTGACCCAAGGGGGATTACGGGAGAGGGAGAGGGAGAGGGGTGGGAAGGGGGAGAGGGGAGGGGAGGGAGAGAGGGGAGGGAAGGGAGAGGGGAGGGAAGGGAGAGGGGAGGGAAGGGAGAGGGGAGGGGAGGGAAGGGAGAGGGGGAGGGAAGGGAGAGGGGGAGGGAAGGGGAGGGAGAGAGAGAGAGACAGAGACAGAGACAGAGACAGAGACAGAGACAGAGAAAGGAGAGAGAAGCAGACAGATACAAACAGACAAACAGATGATAAGGTAGACACGAAAATAAGTGCCAAGGTCCGTTTTCTTTCTCGTTGAGGGGGAGACTGAAGAAGGTTTTGTCTCCGGAGACTTCATCAAGGTTATTAAGATCTTGACCTTTAAATCATCAGAGAGCGTTTACATTGATTATGTTTGGATTATAGTTGATTTACTTTTTTGTGATGTAAACTTATTTACACTCATTTACATTCGTTTTTTTTAGGGGGTCTGTTTATAGTTGAGTTTATTTACAAGAGTACTAAAGACCGTACACATATACACTTATTTACACTTATTTTTATTTTTGAGAGTTTATTTACAAGAGTACTATGGACAAGAGTATTA
>NC_091552.1:52049503-52074503 GCF_042767895.1 Penaeus vannamei
AGGGTGGATGGGTGGGAAGGGTGGATGGGTGGGAAGGGTGGGTGTTAGGATGGGAGGGAGAGAGAGGGAGGGGAGAAAGAGAGAGAGAGAGAGAGAGAGAGAGAGAGAGAGAGAGAGAGAGAGAGAGAGAGAGAGAGCAAGAAAGCCAGATATAAAAAGAGAGAGACAAAGAAGAGCGAGAGAATAAGTGAGACGACTAACCCTCCCGTATCCCGCAGGTCGGCGAGAACGGCGTGTTCCTGTCGGAGAGCGACGTGCGCGCCATCGTCGGCAACAACCAGGAGACCACGATGCTTATAGGTCGGTTCACGCCTCCAGTCTTTGAGAAATAGAGTTCGTGCAATGTCAATTTTCTGTCTTATTCTGTAGGGCCTTCCGCGCCACCCGTTCTGACGCCCTCTCCCCCGCAGCGTTCTGGCTGACCACCGTCGTCACGGCCATGGGCATCGTCGTGAGCTTCTTCGGCGCGCAGTACCTGTTCTGCGTGGTGGTCCGCGGCCCGAGGGTCAAGGGGCGCATGCCGGTCACCAGGTCGCTCTCGGAGGAGGACCTGCATCACCGCCAGGTACACACCCCCCCGCGGCTGCGGTCGCCCTCCTCCGCGGGCGCCGGGGAGGTGGCCGCGCCGAGGGCGCAGAGGAGAACCAGTAGTGTGGGTGGCGGAGTGCAAGTGCATGGCATGTGTGGTGTTGGTGATCACGGTGAGGCAGATGGTGGTGGTGGCGGTAGCACTAGCGGTAGGACGCGGCTCCTGAGCGGCGGCAGCGGCGGCGGCGGCAGCTCCAGGGGCAGCCAGACGGGCATCGACAACCCGTCCTCGCAGCCGGAGACGCCCGAGAGCTGCGTGCCGTACTTCCTGCGCAACCACCGCTCGGCGTGGCAGTTCATCCTGCCGGAGGTGGTGCACGAGATGCGGCAGAACCAGCAGTTCGCGGCGCGCGAGCCCGGCGCCGACGGCCACTCGCGCACGTCCACGCTGTCCAAGGCGTCCAAGAGCTCCTTCCACCCCGCCCGCCCCGGCCCCTGCACCGACGCCGCGCGCCCAGACCTGGTGGGCTTCGAGGCGCAGCTCCAGCCGCTCGCGCACTCCCGCAGGAACTCCCGGGCGCCTTCCTCCAGCCGCAGCACCTCCATCTACTCCATCCCCGAGAGCTGCCACCTGCAGACGACGCCGCGGCCGAAGGTGGTGCGCCCGACGGCGCCGCCGCCCGACCCCCCGACGCCCAAGACCTCCAGCGGGTCCCGCAACATGCGCGCGACGTCGGCGGGTGGGTGGGAGTCGTGCGCCGTGGTCCAGTACTCCCCGCAGGCCGGAGGGGGCTTCGTGGTGGACCTGGACTGAGGCCCCTCGCTTCCTTAGTCGTAGTCCTTCCCTAACAGGTGCAGTCCCCTCACCCCCCGGGCGCCGCCCCTGAGCCTCGTGCTCACGGACGCCGGTGGCGGGAGACCGAGAATCTCAGTGCAAAGCGAAGCGAGTGACGGGGCGACCCACGTGCTGCCAGCGGACGCGCCTTGCGTCACGCTCGCCGGGACACTCACGCTCTTTTCTCGAGAACACTTCCTGTGGCTCGGCTGGCACCCGCTCCACCAGCCAGGAGAGTGCCACAAACGCTCAATCTCATGTACTCTCATGTACTCCCTCTTGTACATTGTTATCCCATTCCCACACAAACTGTCGGCGACATTTGTGTACATTTTTCACACAGCAAATAAACCAAAGACAAACTATCTATCTGTCTCCTTTCGCATGGCAGTCTGATTCCCTCCTTCATTCCCCCCAAAGCAGATTACGAACTCTGCCGCGACCTTTCACTCGGTAGAAGACGAGAAAGAGTATGATACAAACTAATTGCCAGTCTTTCTAAGTAAAGAGGATATGGATGGTTGCGAAAGACCAAACCTCGCACCTCTAAATGCATCTTTGTAGCGCGATGCCCGTCCTTCCCTCGCTGCTAGTATGACAGGACTTCTAGGATAGTGTTCTAGGATGAGGAGTCATTTTTTTCGAGGTCAAGTATAGCTGTTTGGCTGACCTGGGTCGAATGAGCATGCTGGTGGCGACAGAGGGAGAAAAGTCAGGTTTAGGTTTGATTTTATGACACAGCTCTTTCCTTCTCTTTCACCGCTGCTAACAATTCTCTCTCTCTCTCTCTCTCTCTCTCTCTCTCTCTCTCTCTCTCTCTCTCTCTCTCTCTCTCTCTCTCTCTCTCCTTCTCTCCTTCTCTCCTTCTCTCCTTCTCTCCTTCTCTCCTCTCCTCTCCTCTCCTTCCCTCCTTCCCTCCTTCCCTCCTTTCCTTCCCTTTCCTTCCCTCTCCTCTCCTCTCCTTCCCTCCTTCCCTCCTTTCCTTCCCTCTCCTCTCCTCTCTCTACTGCCTCTCCTTCCCACCCTCCTTCCCTTCTACCCACCCTCCCTCCCTCCCACCTTCTCCCAACACACACTTTCCCCGTGGTGACACAAAGGCATGTTGTCAACCCAGCAGCAATGCAAGGAATGAATGACTAATCTCTTGTCGACTGGCAGACCTTCAGCCACGACCGTTTTCTATGACCAGAACGGCCGCACCCAGACTTCTCTAGAACCGCGGTGACAGCGGAATGCACAAACACCGTGTGATGAAAACGCCGGTAATGACACCATTGAGAGAAAAAAGAATGCATACATCCCGATCGCTACTTCAAGAAGATCCAGACAACAGAAATTTCCCTCTCACCTTCCCCTCCCTCCCCCTCAAAAAAAGAAAAAATATATATATATACTGAAAATTGAAACATGAAAGCATGACCCCTTCCACACTGCATGAACGGTACAAGTACTTAATCCAGCACTGACTGATCACCTACGTATAGTTCAGATGGTCGAGAGTTCTGTCCTTTCTGCCCACCTGTGCATGACACTTCTGCATGATTCTAAGGACCAGCTGTTAACTCCTCCTTCTAGTTCTTCAGCGGTTCATGAGGGTGAGTAGAACTTTTTTGGCTTCATGGGATCATATGGATTTTCCTTTTTCTTTATCTTTTCCCCCATTGTGTTTTAGTTGAGTAAAGCTTGCATTAATTTCTGCAATTTTCATTTTGTTTCAGTGATTCATTTCATTCTAATTATTATCGTTTATTAGTTCTCTCTTTTTCTTTCTCTCTTTTTTATTCTTCTTTTTATACTTATATTCCTTTTTCTTTACCTTCACTCCCTCTCTCTCTTTCTCGCATTTTTTTTCTTCTTTTTCTGCTTGTACTCATTTTTTTCCCTCTCTCTCTCTCTCTCTCTCTCTCTCTCTCTCTCACTCTCTCTCTCTCTCTCCCTCTCTCTCTCTCTCTCTCTCTCTCTCTCTCTCTTTCCTTCCCTCCCCCTCTCTTTCGTTACTGTTATTATTGTTATTATGCTGTTATTATCGTTTTTATCTCTTATTATATTTTTTCTCCCTTTATTATCATTGTTCTTGTTATTACTATTTTTATCATTGTTATTAATATTGTTATTATCATTATTATTATTATTATTATTATTATTATTATTATTATTATTATTATTACTATTATTACCATTATCATTATAATTGTCGTTATCATTATAATCATTATTACTATTATTATTATTATCATTATTATTATCATTATCATTATCATCGTTAGCATTACTACTAATACCAGTTTTACTACTGCTAATTCTTTAGCTAATTCTATTCCATTTACTACTATTACGTCCATTAGCAGTATCAAATTATATTTTTCATTCATTTATTTCTTTCTTTTTGTAGCTTTAAAAGTCACTGACAGACACTTCTCTCCAGAGAGAGATGGACAAACCTACACAAAATAAGAAGACCAAACCACAAACCATTTCAAATAGATTAAATAGATTGGTCCTTTGCCACGCTCTCTTCTCACCCCCCCCCGTGCTCCCCCCACTGCCCGCTGTGTCCTAACGAGCCGTTCGTGTCCGCAGGAAGGGGGTCCTGACGCGCCGCCGCCCCTCGAGGACGTGCTGGCGCTGCCCGACCCGGCCGGCTCGTCCGCCTGGGTCTACCACCCCGAGGAGGATAAGAACCCGACGGCCCTCTACCCGATGGGCCTGGACCTCCTCTCGGACTTCCCCGACGGCAGCCGACGCCCGCCCGCCCGCCACGCGTCCTTCGCCACGCCGCGCTACGCCCGCGTGCACCAACGGCCGCAGCGCGCGCAGAGCTTCGCCGTGCGGCGCGACGCCAGCATGCCCGACGTGTACCCGGCGCGGCCGAGCCCCGTCGTGTGCCCCGAGCTGCCCTTCAGCACGCTGTCGTCGCAGTACGCGCGCCCCAACGCCCGCCGCATCCACCGCTCCAACTCGGTGAGCGGGCGCCTCCTGCTGGGCGAGGACGCGGGCGCCGCCACGCTCAGCCGCAAGTTCCACGCCTGCTCGCTCGACGACCTGGACGCGGCGCCCGTGATCGAGGTGGGCACCTTCCCGCGCGACCGCAGCGTGTCCGAGCAGAGCCTCGTGTCGTCCTTCCAGGAGCTGCCTCCCGGCGGGGGCCTCGCCGCCCACGTCCACCGCGCCGCCAGCGTGCAGGAGCGCCTGCTCGACGGCAAGAAGGTCCTCACGTCCTTCGGCCCCGTCAGCAGGCCGGCGGTGCGCGTCGTCAAGCCCAAGGGCCCGGCGCCCCCGCCGCCCATCAAGCCCAAGCCCAAGCTGCAGACGACGCCCCTGGTGCACCGGCCGCCGCAGGACTACGACGACGAGGAGCCGCGCGCGGCCCGCGACGAGGACGCGCTGGCCTACGACAGCGCGCAGATCTGCGCCGCTGAGATCGCGCCGGAGCCGCCGGTGCGCACGGAGAGCCTGCTGCGCGACGCGCACCCGGGCATCGCCAAGCGCATCACGGCGCTCGAGCGCGCGCTGCCACTGCCGGTCATCGAGGAGAACATCAAGAACACCCGCAAGCGGCCGGCGCCGCAGCCGCGCAGCATCCTCCCGCCGCACTCCGACGGCGAGTCCTCGCGCGAGGCGTCGCTCACGCGCCCGCAGGACCGCCGCCCGCCCAAGCCGGAGGCCGCCAAGCCGCCGCGGCCCGAGGCGCGGAAGCCGCCGCGCTCGTCGCTGCTGGAGAAGCCGCCGCGCCTCGCCGGCAAGAACACGACGCTCGCGCGCCCGGGCGCCGCCGCCCACGCCGCGCCCGCCAAGCCCGAGCGCAAGCGCGCCGAGGGCGACAGCGCGGCCAACCTGCGGCGCCTGGAGGAGGTCCTGACCAACATCCTGGACCACGGCGCGCCGCCGCTCCTGCGCGCCACCAAGTCGGACGAGAACATCGCGGAGAGCGCGAAGGCGGCGGACGCGAAGGCGCCGAAGGGCATCCTGAAGAAGGGCCCGCGGGCGCCCTCCAAGCCCTCCAAGTACGAGGTGGCGCACCGCGAGGCGCTCGAGGACTCGCGCGCGCTGCTCGAGCGCCTTCCGCGCGGCGAGCTACAGCGCAACAAGATCGTGCTGCGCGTGCCGTCCTTCCGCACGGCCGGCTGCCAGACCGAGGCCTACCGCCCCGTGCGCCGCCGCGCCTCCTGCGCGCAGACCAACCTCAGCGTCGCGCCGCGCTACCGCACCGACGCCGCGGCGCCGCCCGTGGCCAAGCCGCCCCGCGCGGCGCCGGCCGAGCGCTGGGGCAAGGGCGGGCGGCGCGAGGAGCCGCAGGAGGCGGCGGCGACCGACGGGTCGTCGTCGTCGGGCTACTCGTCGCCCGAGGTGAGCAGCAAGGAGCCGTCGCCGCCGCACTCGGGGCCGCCGTCGCCCGCGTCGTCGTCCGCCGCGCCCAGCGACGAGGACGAGCGCCGCTGCGGCGACGCCAACGTCACCGTCATCGAGATCAACAAGGGCGACGCGGCGGGCGGGCGCGCGCGCGCCGCCTCCGACCGCCCGCCGCCGCGCCCGCCCAAGCCGCTGCGCCTGCGCCACATGTCGGACGCCGCGGCGCTCGTGAGCAGCCAGGGCGGCCTGCTGGTGCCCGTGCACCGCAGGACGGCGCCGCTGCCGCTCTACGAGGACGTGTTCGGCCTCGCCGCCCTCACGGAGAACGTCATGCTGCTCACGGAGGCCATCAACCCGGTGCTGGTGCACGCGACGCGCCCCCACGACGGCGCGGGCGGCGGCGCGGCGGGCGGCGCGCCCTCCACCGCGCCCAGGGTCGTCGACGTGATCCGCAAGACGCTGCAGGCGCCGACGTGGGACGGCCGCACCGCCGTGCTCCCGCGCCCCAGACCCGCCCTCCGCACGCACAGCCTGTCCCTCCCGCGCCCCTCCGTCACGCCCACGGGACGCCCACACGCCTCCAGAGGGTCTCGGTCGCCCTCGCCCGTACGCCGCGAGGAGCAGAGGCAGCAGGCGGAGAAGCAGAGCTCGGCCTCGTCCACCGCCGCCTACCTGGCCTCGCTCGAGCTCCTGGCGTCCCACTACAGGCACCAGGCGCTCGCCAACGCCAAGGTATAGGCCGCCCCGAAGCGCTCTTGACTCTGTCGAAATTCGTGACGGCCTCTAGCAGGTTTAGAAGCGAAATGAATAAACAGAATTAAATGGATAAAAGTAGATTTAGCATTTAAAGACATTTATCATAATTCATGTCTAAATATATGTTTCCAGATTTCTAAATTCAAATTAAGCATCCAATTCATTTTTTTAAAATTCAAAATGAGTTTCCAATTCATTTCTAAATTCAAAATAAGTTTCTAATTAATTTCTAAATTAATAACGTCTCTAACCTATCTAACCCTAACAGCAATTACAGCTGCAACAACGACTGCTCATGCAACAGCAACAACAGCATCAGGAACAGCATGAACAGCAGGAGCAACAAGAAGCAAAGTCAAAAGAAGAGTCAGAGGAAGTCACCGACGCGAGTCCGCCGTCAGAGACGAGATCGACCTCTGCCTCCACCACCCAGACTGCCAGCGAGTCCCTGTCGCCCATAGAGCAGGAGAGCGAGTGTTGACCTGCGGTGGAATCCTCCGTGCGGGCTTCCTCTTAATGACTGGGTTTCTTGGAAGGAGGCTGGCGTAGTACGGGGACGGGAGTTGGAGAAGTTTAGAGAAGTTTGTGCAACGGATGGATATTATTTAGTGGTTGGGGCTTGCAATGGAAGGATTAATGTGCTTGCAACGAATGGATAGCAGTGTTTGGCCCTTGCAACGAAAGAAATATTCGTTTTGGGGGTTTGCAAGAGAAGGACTATGGTGTTTGCAACGAAAGGATATCAGTTCTAAGGGCTTTGGAACAGATATGTGTGTGCGAAGTCTGCAGTGAAAGGATATAGGGCGTTTGCGATTTGCAACGAAAATATACCAGTGTTTGCAATGAAAAAAGTGTTTGGGAAGCGGTAGGTTCCTGTTGTCAGAGAGAGAAAAAATATAAGCATTGAGAGATGCCGTCGGTTTGTACGGGATCACAATACAAATACATTTTCTTGCGTGTACATATATATACATATGCTTTCAAAGACACACGTCTGTGCTAAAGTTACTAAAACTGTCAATGTGGAGGAATAAAGCGGAGTTGCTTCCACTTGAGACAGAGATATATGTACAAAAATCCCCAAAGGAGTTTGTGTGTCACTTTTTTTTTCGATTTTTGTTATACCTGAGAAACATTACTTGATATTACTGAATGAATTGTTTGTCAATGAAAATGGCAAAAGGAGCGCGTGTACATAGTTGAGATTGCGGTGTCCTGTCAATATATACTACAAATATATAAATGTTATTGCTCCAGATATGAATGAATTTGATTATTTTGCTGAAATTCAGTGTTTTTGTGTTATTGGACCAGTGTTTTAAAGATTCTGTTAATATGAATAAATAAACAGATGAATAAATGATTGATTAAATTTATAAATGTGTATGTATATGTATATGTATGTATATACACGTATATACACATATATACAGTATATATATGGCATACATATTTTATACGTTTTGATGTGTTGCTCATTCACATATCAGTATATCCACTTTGTTATATAAATTGTTTTTTTTTATCAAATATTTTAATATATTGATTGATTGCAGTGATTGTCTACATTAAGCTGCAACATTCCGAACATTCTCCCAGAAATAGGTTATCATATAATATCAAATTCTAAAATTTTAAAAGGTTATCAGTGTAAATATACTGCATCTCTCTTCTTGTTACTTGCAGAATAAAGAATAATAATATGACAGTAAGACTTTAAAAATGTTATTACTATGTATACTACGAGGTCTTCCACATAAAATGATAAATAATATGCATATTCCAAGTGCCTATATGAAAATATTTGTGTGTTGCATGGTTTAATATATGTAAACTTTACTAATAAGTATTGAAACAAATATTAAAATAATGATATATATATATCTTTACGCATATGTGTACACACACACACACACACACACACACACACACACACACACACACACACACACACACACACACACACACAAATTCATAAACACATGCATAAGTATAAGCATATATACACATGTACATGCAGCATATGCATATATATAAATGTATTCAAATATATAAAGTGAGTTATTGTCTAATATATAACTATCAGACAGACATATGCATGAATGAAAAGCCTATTCATTTCCTGTTGTATGAGGTAATGCGATGTATATTTTTTGTACATAGACTATTTACCTATTACTTTTGTATACTATACTAAAGTGTAAATAAGAAATACTGTAATATATATTTGTTCTGAGGGACGTATGTGCACTATTTTCCTGTGGTATATATATTTCATCTTGCAAATAAGTCATATTTTTTGGCTTTTTCAAGCTTTAACTACTTTTCTAAGTGTACTCAGATTTTATCAAAATAAATGTCTGGAATAAATACCCGTCTTCGTTTCATTCAATCCACCTCTGATATCTGCCAAAAAATGCAAACATTTTCCATATACCAAAGTCTATTGAAAATCATAAACCAATAGCGAAACTGAAATATCTTGATAACAGATTTGTAATATAACAACTAAACAGAAATATTTATTATATGGATACAACTTATGTAAATTAATAGAAGAGAAATCGATTTGACATAATGCGAGAAAAATGTCTTCAAAATACATTAAGAGCCGAAGCTTGAAATACCACTTCCAACATGCACTAATAACAGGAAATGATACATATTGATCAAACCCTCAATTAAACCATGGGTCTGGCCTTGGTTGATATTAGCAACATGATATGATATAATATAATCATATATCTCAATTAGCTTCCGGTAACAGTTTATAGAAATATTTCCTGTTGTACAAAGAAAGGCAAACCACTGCGGTCACTGTATGGATGTTGGGAAGAAAAAGAAAAGAAAAGAAAAGAAAAAAAAACGGCACATAAATGTTAAAGAAAGAAGAAAACAAAGTAATGCACATTAAGACAACTGGTTGATAAAACTGGCAAATAATAATAATAAATTAAACGAAAAATGGGAAAGTTAAGGAGTAATGGTTAACGGTTATTAAAACAAACAAATGTGCTAGACATCGAAGGTCATATGATACCATGGGGAAGTGTATGGTAAAACGCTCTACCGTGTTGACACTATGGTAGAAAAATCCGTAATACGCTAACTACATTTCAACAAGTCTAGTTTGCGGATTGTGGGGTTTCTATAATAGTAAAGCATTGTTGCTGTAAATCATCGGCTTGCCTTAAACTGGTGACTATGTAATTACCGAATGAGCTAAGTCCGTGAAGCTCCACGAACCAAAACTGTTTCAGGTTCGGTTCCGTCAAGAACCAGGGTAGGGTTGAGAGTTTTCGTGAAGCGGTTTTCAGTTTGCTTATTTCGCAATTAACTCGGAAATGTTTTAGGTCTTGTCCACCCTCTCCCCTCACCCTTAATATTTTTGTGGGTTGAATGTCCTTTTCAACAGCGAACTTGACATTACTTATGGATAGTTTGAGGTTACCTATTCTTCAATTCTTTATTTATTTTATGTCGGGACTCGACCTTCCTCACGGGCCGGGGGAAGTGACGTCCTTTACATATACTTAGATAAAACATATCAGCGTTCTACGGAGGAGAGATAAATAGGAAAAGAATTAGCCAGAAGTGAACAGAAAAAAAATATCAGGAAAGGACAAGAAGTGAAACCCCGTGTTTGTTCCTGTGATCTGTGTCTGTTAGTTCGTGTCCGTGTCCATGTGTGTGCCTTTGCTGCCGTGTCCGCACGCGCGCGCGCGTGCCTGTGTTTATATGTGTGCGTGTGCGTGTGCGTGCGTGTACGTGCGTGCGTGTGTGTTTGCTCCAGCGTCCGTGTCCGTAGTTCCAGTGTTTGTCCGTGTGTTTGTGTTTGTCCCGGTGTATGTTGTTGACCTGTGTCCCCGTGTTTGTTCCTGTGTTGGTGCCCCTGCGTTTTCTCCTATTTTGTGATGTTTCGTTAATAAAAACATTAGAGCAAAATGTGTTAAACGTCAAACGTCATTGTGCGCTATAGGGCAGTATGGTGGTGAAAAGGGGAAAGGTGTTGGAGCAAATGGAGTAAGGCGGGGATTAGTGTAAGGGGGAAGGGGGTTAAGGCCGAAGGGTAAATAGATAAAATGGAGTAGAATCTCTGTGTCTGAGGAAGGAAAAGGAACAATGTGCAGCAATCGCCGATTGTTAAGGATATAAATTAGTGAAGTAGAAGGATAATAATCCAGAGATCATCACTGTGGTGACGAAGTATTCTCGTGAGTATCCAGGTGAGAGCGCCAAAGATGATGGGGAAAGAAGAGGGGATGGTGCACAAGGAGAAGGGAAGGATGGGTTGTGTTGGGAGAGAGTGGGAGGGGTTGGAAGAACTTGAGGAGGATGGATATTGGCAATCAATTTGAATTAAGAGGGAATGGGGGTGGAGGGTGGATGAGAGAGGGTCGTTCTCGTCCTGATTAGGAGGTTTTGGATGTCCTCAAGTTTATGAAGGGGAGTTGGGTGGGCATGTCAGAGAAACAGGTTTTCTTTGGAGAGGTAGAGAGGAAACGGATATCCGAGGAGCAGAGGAGAGGTGGGTGTAGGAGAGGATGTGGTATGAGATGGAGTGGAACTTTTAGAATGCCTGGTGAAGCAGGAAAAAGAGGAGGGGTAAGCATCGGGGATGTGGTAGAGATTGGAGTATCTGGATTTAGACGGAAAAGAATTTGAGTGGAGGAGAGAGGGAGTAGAGGTAAGAGCTCTGCAAGGGGTTGGCAGGAGATACTGTGGGTGATGTTGAGACATCTTGAGAAGAAGGGAGATGAGCGGAGCGAAGGACAGCGTTAGAATAAGCAGCGAGAATCTGAGAACTGCTACCTCATCCACCGCAATTGGCTCACGTGCATGATTGTGTATGGCCATGACCAGATTGGGCACATAGAGGGCAGCGGGCTGTGAGGCAACAGTGCTTAGCAGGATGCCAAAACGCTAACATTTCTGACATTGACAGGGAAGGAGTCGAAATGGTCGCACAAGATAGGACATTCCGCCACTATAAACATCATAGGGGATGTCATGTCAACGGTTCATGACTAGTGTAGTGCAGGACTAGCGTAGTAGGCAAGCAGGTCGTTTTCATAGTCAGATCAATCCTTGTCACAGACATGGCACTCCGTCGGGAGATGGAAACGGTTCCAGGATAGGGAGTGAGGTGAGCAGGAATAGGTATGCCAGCGAGGTCAGTCAGAGTAGGTAACGTACGATCTTGGGACTCAGTTGTAGGTATTACACAGTGTGAACGATCGGTTAGGCTGCGGAAGGAAACTTTGCCTATTTGATTTTGGAGACGTTGGAAGATATTGTCAGAGTAAGGGGCTGTAGGGAAAATCACAAAGAATCGATCCCACTTGGCTGGCCTAAAGAGAATACTCAAAAAGGTTATAGTGTTGAAGTAGTAGAAGGACGAGGGTGGGAGGAGGAGGGTGAGGGAAGACGACAGTAAGGATGAATAGTAGTATTAAGGGAGGGGATAGAACATGAAGACTGTGCAGATGGAGTGGAGGATGTTGGTAGAGATGAAGGCATGTATTCTGAAGGCTGGGTAATGACCTGGGTCGTTGATTCTGAATGGATAGATTTGACAGAAAGCATCAGGGAGGGCCCTGATCAAAGGAGAGGCAGTGGTCGGGGAAACCAGAGAAGTCAGACCTAGATAAACTAGTTTATGAAAGGACAAGCCTTAATGCCCCTAATAAGGGCACAAAACCATTATTGGACATAGTGAGATATTCGAGGAAGAGGAACGGTCTACCCCTCAGCGTCCCCATAAGGGGTCAAGGCTAGGTGATTAAGCAAGGGAAGTCCATGCCCATGGCTCCCCGAGGCCGTTCCCAACTGTCACAAAGCCAGCCTTTCATCCTATCGGTACAGCTCTTACACTTTAGGAAGTGGATAGAAGGGATTGAAGTTAAGCTCTTGCAAAACTAGTTGAGCCAAGAGCTGAGGCCAAAAGTATGGCTCAGTCCGTCTCTTATGCACTCCTGCAATAACAATGGACATGGGTTGGGGGTGGAATTGAGGAGTAAGTAAATGAATGAAAGAAAGGATAAGAGGAAGAATAATGAATGAATGATAGCTGAATAAAAGATCAAGAATAGCGTAGAAGGTTGCTTGAAGCTACGAATAGGTCAAGGTAGATAGTGTGTCTGATGAATTTTCAAAGCAGTGGAACTTTATAGGCTGAAGTTATCAAAACTACTTGCCAGATTACTTCAATGTTTAATGTTTTAAACAAATAAATGTGTTAGACAGAGTTCTTATAGAACTATGGTACAGTACTGTGATGAAAAGGGCAAAGTTACTAAAGTTTCAACGGTCATATGGTAAGACAGTAGGTAGTATAAGGGGTAGAAAGAGGGGTAGTAAATAGAGTAGAGTAGTTACTGATAGGAGGGGGAGGGATAAGGATAGAGGGTGATTAGATCAAATAGATGATATTTATGCATCTAAGGAAGGAGAATAAGTTGTCAAAAGAAAAGGTAGGGGGTTCTGAGAGGATGTCAGATAGGTTGGGAGTCAGGGGAGTGAGAGCAAGTAAGGAAGAGCAGAGATGCGTGTTGCTGTGAAGTGGGGACAGGATAGTATGATGTGTGTAGCTGAAAGACAGACAGCATGTGGAGCATAGAGGTGGATCAGATTGTGCAGATTATTTTAATTTGATTATGAAATCCATCAGATGATACTAATGAGTAAGGTTTGGCATTAAATGAGATTTTCTCAGCTCTGGTTATTGATGAAAACGTTCAGAACAGGTGAAATATCAATAATTTGTGACCATCAGCAAATGCAATGTATTCATCGGTGCAAATAAGGCCAAATAGTGTAGAAACTAACAATTTTCCTCTTCATTAGCTTTATAAGGAGTAATTTCCATGCCTGTTCACCATGAAAAGTATGGTCTTCATATCCATCTTTGGTTGATTTGACATTTATGTCATGGAAAATAGCACAAATTTGTCCATATTTAATTCATTTCTATGCAACTTCAGGCAATAAAACATATTGTTCAATATTGTATTTTTATTAAATACAAAACAAATTTACAGGAAAATAAAGTTTAACCAGGGCTGCCTTACACACAGTATCTGCAGGCAAATATCTACATAAATATATACAGAGTTGTCAATAATTTAACTAACTGCATTACACTTCAAGGTGTAATGAGACTTCAAAATCTCTTGAGGGAGCAAGACTAAATTCATATCCAAAAGATCTGAGAGGTATTAGTTTCATTATTATGTTGCCTGTCTGTACCCTAGTATAGATGGTAATACTTCATGGGCAAAAGCAATAGCTTAAAATTCTAGACGGGCAACAACCCCTGCAGTTTCAGCTCGCCCCATACTCCCATATCAAGGGACCACTTGACATCTAGAGTGTGATTATCAGACGACCAACCATCCCCCCCAACCAAGTCTTATGCCTTGGGCCTGTTTGAACCCCTATACAGATCATAATATTTCCCAGCCCCAATGCGTTCCCTCTTAATTTCCTTCTTCTCCCATGACGTCAGTTCGGTGTCAATGGGCAGGGCGGCTGGGAAGGGGTGGACGGGTGGTTCGCGCTCCAGGGGGTTGATGCCGTTTAGTCTCTTCAAAAGGATCTCCTTGTTAATCTGCTTGGGGTCACGATGCATGTCCAGATATCTGTCAAGAATTAAAATAATTAATACCAGCAGAAAATACTACTGGTTATAACTGTTCCTGAAACAAAAGGCCACTGCTATTTCACATATTTACATCTCACAAAGGATACAATTAGCCTATATATAATGCCAAACCTCTTAAAAGAGCAAGTTTAAACAGCTAGCAGGTTAGATGGATTTAAAGGTTTCATTCACAATGCCTTGTTCATACCACTGCCTGTGCTTGAGGGGGGGGGGGGGGGAAGAAAGAAAGAGGGAGGAGGGAGAGAGAGAAAAAAAAAGCCTCTTCAAAAAATAGCACTAGGTATTTACCTATCAAACTGCCTCCTCAAAGGGAAGTGTTTCTGAGGAGCCATGTACATGTCTGGGAAGTCATATTCATAAAGCGGCTCTCTCATCTCTGGAAAGCAAAAGCAAATAAATATATATTCTTAAAACTGTATAATAAGTATTATAAGAAAATCACACTATTCACAATTAAGCAACCAATAAATTCTCAACAAATGGATAAACTATCAATTAATAAATATCAACAACCAAGTAGGTACATCCAAACACACAACTCACGCAATATATTGTGGAAAAAGTCTGTAAGTGACGAGTCCCAGTCAGCCTGGAACCATGCCAGGCCTGCAGGAGTCACCTCGTCCTGCATCTGGCGGTAGAAATCCAGTGTGGAGAATGACCGCTCCTTCAGTAACAAACTGTAGAGGAGAAAATGTGGTTAAGTAATCAACAAGAAAAACAAGAGCTTTATAAATTTTAAAGAGTCCTACTTTTACATATGGTGAATAGCCTGATGCAAGGAATTGTACTGCTATATTCAGATGGAAAAGGTGACCCCTGTACTAATTCATTTGATTTCTTTGTTTACAGATTCACTGAGACCAATGAGGCGCACAGCAGGCATGGCAGGAGGTGGCAACCATTAATTACATTTGAAATTCAAGTGTATTTTCGTTTCGGGATATTGATGGAAATCAACTGGAAACCTTAACCTAGTAATGATGGGTGTCCCACATATGAGAGGCCCTGCACGCCGATTTTGTAGCC
Organism: Penaeus vannamei; assembly: GCF_042767895.1. Taxonomy (NCBI): domain Eukaryota; kingdom Metazoa; phylum Arthropoda; class Malacostraca; order Decapoda; family Penaeidae; genus Penaeus; species Penaeus vannamei. The sequence goes on from NC_091552.1 coordinate 52,064,665, forward strand.
CCCCGGAATCTTTTATTTTCGGCTTCAAAATATACCGGCGGTAACGGGTTAACTGGAAGCCACATTTGGCTTTTTTTTGGTCAAGAAACACAGGGGTCACCATGGCTGTTTTCCCCTCCATCATGCCTCAAGAGAGGTTTGAACAGATTACCTGTAATCTGAACTTCATGTATAATGAAGCTGGGTATGATGAAGAGGTCAAGCTCTGGAAGCTGAGGCAGGTGATGCAGTTCGGTGACAGATTCAAGACAGTCTTTGTTTCCAATTAGGACACTTCTATTGATGAATCCCTGTGGAGGTTTCGAAGCCACCTCAGCTTCACCACTTACAACCCGAGCAAGCAGGCCAGATTTGCCTGTAAAGTTTATAAACTTTCTGCCAATAACAGCCCGTGTGAGATAATCATCCATGTTCTGATAACATCCTCCCAAAAGGCCATTGTGGACCTGATGGAATTGGGTTCCTTTTTTTTTTCTCCTTTTTTTTTTTTTCTTGGGGGGGGGGGGGGGGGGTAACTCTGTGTACCTAGACTTCCTTCAGTCCAGAAAGGCTGGTGCTGTGGGAACATTTTTTCTAACATGGTGCCACATGCCAAAGGACCTCCAGGGCAACTTTAGAAGTTCCCCAACTGGTATGCTGGTGTTGTAGTGGATGGACACCAGTTCATACCACAGCATGGGAAAGGCACTCCATTGAGGAGGTTCTTGAGTGAACAAGCGTTTATATGTCATCTAATACAATGAAGGATTGAAAGGCATGGACCTCAGGGATCAAATTACTAATTTGTACCCTTACATGCGCAAGTCAATGAAGTGGTATAAGTAAAAAAAAAAAAAAAAAAAAAAAAAAAAAAAAATTTAACCTCTATGATCTGGCAATCTTCATACTCTCTGGCCAAGGTACTTGAAGTGAGTAAAACGGCAGGACTTCCTCCCAGGCATCAAGCCTTACAGCACGAGGGGATGACCAGGCACTCTACCTTCCCCTTCCGGATTTCAGGGAATGACGCAGCATGTAGTAATGGAAATTCCTGGATGGAAGTACAGGATGTGCTTCCTCTATTACATGACTGGATGACAAGATGACATGAACCATCTGTGTCTTTGTATGTAAGGATATTTCCAGAGATATCACTCTCAAAGAGATTTGTAAATGTATATAGAATATATACATATCAATAAATGGTGATGAGTATTATTCTTGTTCTTGCTCTCCTTTTTGCAACTGAAAAAATATTGGCAAGCTACACAATTTGACCTCATACAAAAAAAAAGCCACTTTTGAGCTTCAAAAAGGTACTAGATTCACTTCTGTTCTTTTTCCAAGTGTCTTATGAAAGAAAACCAAAAACTTTAAACCTTAGACATCTCATATGGACAAAAACACTACTTCTGAGATGTTTCATATTTTCCTCAATTTGCAACACTGATTGAAAGAAAAGCTGCTGCTAAGCCAATATTTTCAACTCTCAATTATAAGTATCTCTGTATTAAAAGAATGGTGAAAAGATACTTTGCAAATACCATGAGATAAAGGTGTAATTTCTACACATACCTCTTGCATCAACCAAAACAATCCACCAAAATCTGTAGCCAGATTACTGTCTGCAGGGCTCAACAATGAGTGGAAAATTCTGGGGCAAATGAGTTAACAGCCATAGAGAATACATAAAACAATAAAATCAGCTTTTAAAATAATCTGCAGGAAGTAAAGATAACCAAAATGTAGATCTCTTAACATTTCCAGGAAAGCTCATGACTTGTCTTCACATTTTGAATTTTCTTATCAAACAGCTAAACTTTCAAACAGCAACTTCTAGTCCAGTTACCTGGTCAGATTTCACGAACTGCCGGGTAAATCTGATACTTCCTATCCCCAAGAAACAAACCCACCCACCCACCCAAAAACCCACCCAAAAACCCACCCAAAAACCAATAATATTTTGCTGCTGTATACATTATGCTAATACTAAATATATGTCCATTGTTGTAGGTGTGTTTCATTTACATGAAAAAGAGAGAAAAAAATAATAATATGGAAATATGTGGGGTAACTTTTCCTGCCTTGACACAACACTGCTCAGTACTTATTTGACATATCAATATAAAATGCATATTTTCTTGGATGTGATATGAAGGTCTAAAAAAATTATAAAAAAAAATTCCCCAAGGGAAAAGTTGAATATTTGGGGGTAATTGCAGCTGGGAAACATTGCAGTCTTTTAGCATTTAAATATAAACCAGATTTTTTCAATTTTCTGCTTTCCTTCATGCCTTAATTAATTGCTATGAGTGTTTTCAGTCATATTTTCCCACTACCAAGAAAAGAAAACTCACCAAGGCTGTTCCTTCTTGAACTCGGAGAAGTCAATCCTTTTCTCCTGTTTGTACAGCACGAACACGTATCTATGGTAACCGGTGCCTCTGGGGGGGAAGGGCTGGAGGTAGTTGCAAATGACCTCTCCTGTTTCCAGCTTCCCTCCTTGTATGTTGCCGCTGGAGTATTTGCATCAGATGTTAGAATAGGAAGAGGACTTTTAAAATATTACCATGTTGGGGACTGTGACAGCTAAACACTAAAGTTTACTTAAATACCTGTCTGTTTCCACTTTTCTACTGTTTTAAATTCACTATGCAAAAACCTCAACAGAGTAGTTTTCCCTAAAGTGTTAATATATACTAAGGATGAACAGTTTAAAAATATCACATATCCAGCATTATGAAACGAGTAAACTTTTAATACTTGACTTACACAAACCAGTGCAGACACTCTTTATCATTTTCATAGAGATTTCCATCTGGGTTCGTCAAGATTAAGGTCCAGAGATCATCTGGTGAACTTTCAAACTGGACCTTTGGCTCTGCTGCCGTCTGTGGACATGGTTGTTTGTTAGTTGCAACACATTTTCATAAATATAAACCAAAATATTCCATATCACATTATTTTCTTATCTATACAAAAAAGACAACACAACTGAATTCTAATTATCCCAAACAGTGAAATATTCTGAGCATCTAGGAGTACCACATAAATCAATCTTACTATGTTTGTTGGGTAGATTAAAACTGATATAGGTTAAAAGAAAGATATTCTGTATTCAAACATGGTCTGATAGGATGCTAAATATTAATTCAAAAAAAAAAAAAAAAAACTTCAGAAAACATCTGTTCGCAAAACTTCCCACAAATCATACGAATCATAAAATCAACATCTTTTTTATATAAAGTTTTAATCAAATATAAAAAGCAATAATTTAACATATGCTAAAAAGTACAGTCTAACGCAATATAATCAAATCAAACCTCTTTTGGCTTCAAGACATTGCCCCTATAGACAGGAGAGACTGTTTGTTCATCATAGTCGTAGCTGACACTCAACGGGACACGAGGACGAAAGTACGCATACTTCCCAAAGAGATCCCCAAAGATTCCGTAGTGGTGTGCAAGAGCTGAAATGTGATGGGGAGCGCTTGCTTTCTCCCACGCATTATTCACTGTATCCAGGTCCAAAGTCACTGGAATAAAGAATATAGTGAAAAATATACACTCAAAGATAAATCAATAGACGAGTTTGTAAATGTGTCTGAAAGTCAAAATTCAAACATAAAATGCATGATTTCTTCATGGGTTAAAATCTAATGCCAGTGAGTTATTATTTCATGTTAACCCGTAGCTGACAGGTGGCATGTATGTACATGCCATGGCTGTTGTGGACCAAAACACCTATGGTATTATATCATGCCCATTCCTGTGCTACTGGCTCGTCGGACTAGCGGCTTCATTTATATGGTAAATATTTTAGGCAATGGCACTTATAATGAAGGTAAACCTTCAAAATTTTAATATTTTTATAGATTACAGTAAAATAAAAACTTTTAGATGCTAAATATCGCTCGCAAACTACTGATCGAGCAGGGCGCAAACAGGGGAAACTGCCGATGTGCGCCAACAATCCCATTTTTATGTCCACTTGCCAAAATGTTTACCCGTCGGCACTGGACTTAATGATGCCCTCATCTGCTTTGACATTCCACAAATATGTCAAAGCAGAAAGCACTTCCTCCTCCTTCCCAGAAGACTGAATGCAGAAGAGAGAGAATCTATGATTTCAGACATAAAATAGAGAAGCCTAAAACTTTGAGTAAAGAGAAAATCAGAAACAAAATACAACAATTGACAATGCTTCAACCGGTATACAATCTACAATACATACATACATACCGGAAGATTTCTTAAAATAAACAAATAAACATACATACATACCGGAAGATTTCTTAAAATAAACAAATAAATAAAGTAACACAAAGTAACACAAATACAGTACACTTACACTCAGCTTTTCGTGCTTGGCTCTCTAACTCTGCATTGCGTCTTAGAGCTTTGACATGCTCTAATCGCTGACCAAGCTGGGCTTTGCGAGAGGGTTTTCTCTCTGGCAGACCTATGTCCACTGGTGCATATACCTCTGGATCTTCCCTTGTGTGGTCTAGCTCTGTAAAATTAAAATCAATATCTAATATAGATGTTTCTTTTTCTTATTGGTAAAATAGTTATAAACTGCATTCATTACACTCTTATGCAATATAGAAAATTTGTGGGTCATGAACAAGAGTATAATATATTCTTATCAATATCATATGTAACATCATTGGAAGTTGTTATCAAGAGCAGCGCTGCCTCCAGAGACCAGTCCCAAAACCAGGGTATCATGTGAACCCAAAAACCTAAGCTAACCTTTCCTACCTTCCATCTATTCCCTAGACTGGGGGGTAAGCCCTCTTGTACTTCGCTTTATTTGCACTTTGTGCCAACCTATAGAAAACAGACAATAAGAACTTGGCTGTGTGAGGGTGCTGTGGACTTAGTCTCTGACCAGTGACATGGAGTGGACATTTTCATCATTTAACTGTAAATATGAGGCCAATGCAGCTGGAATTATGTTTTTCCTTACTCTATTTCTTGTACTCTATAAGGTGGTGGTGTCCATTTTCCTCATCTATATATCATTATTCTGGTCTTTGTTATGTAGCATATTGTACATATATGATTTCATATTGATGCAATTTTCTAAATTTCATATAATGGACTATATATCAGAATACTGTCAGTAAAAGAAAAAGAAATATCAAATATTTACCCACAACATATAATATGGCAGAAAAACCCAAAATGCATAAACTAGATTTATTGAAGTGCATGAGACAACAGTTTCAGAATCCTCCTGGAATCCATATTCATGTCAGTATCAACACAGTATTGTTTTTCCATTCAGCAAAGAATATCCTACTTCAAGAAACAGTACGAGTCATTTATAAGCCAATACTCATGAGAGTAAAATAAAATATAATCTTTGCAAATCATTTATTACTTTGGTTGAGGTTACAGAGATGGACGCGCGTAGAAAGAGAGAAATGGACACCTCCATCTTATAGAGCGGAAAAAATAGAGTGGGATGGAACACAGTTTAAGTTGAGCCAGACTTATATTTACCGTTAAATGGAAAAAAATGGCGGCGCTAAGCACTGCACAGAGACTGTCCAAATCAACTTCCTGCAGGCAGAGTTCTTGTTTATTTCTACATTTTCTATAAATTCGTTTTCTACAGGTGTCTCATTTTCTGTTAATCCATTTTCTATAACTGCATTTTCTACGAATGTCACGTTTTCTTTGCACTACTTTCAACTCATGTGGAAGCATTACCCATTACTAATATTTTAATCCATTATTTAATCCTATTTCTACTAACATTTCCTCTCTTCCTTTTATGCTTATACATTTTAAGTATTGTTCTTTGTAATGTATATATTTTATGATTTATAATTTCGTTATCATAACGTAGATTCACTGTTAACAATGTAACAACCTTACTGCCTCTTTACCTTAATTACCACCCATGTTGGAACAACACAATGTTCATCACTTGAACACTTTCCGGTAAGCTTTTGACGTGAATGGACCTAGCAATTTTTGTGTGCAGTGTGACATGTGGTAAGTTAAAGATATTTGTTTCAATGTTTGTTTTATATTCATATTTGTTTTAAAGAAAATTGAAAAAAAAAGTGTATCTTTTATCATAGTGGATAAATAGTGTTATTAAAAATATTTTATATGGTAAGTACTGGCAATTCATGAAGGAATATGCTGGTCGCATGCCCTCATATCGGTAGCCCTTAAATGCCCCAAATGCAACAATGGCTGATGATTTTATAATATATATTCATGTAGGTGCGAGAAAACCTCCCAAAATAATAATATAAAATTTAGATGCAATTTCACTTTGCCGGGTACTTTGCCAAGCACATATTAAAAATGGTGTATCCGGCAGAGAATAAAAGATTTCATTAGTTCCTCCACGCTGCATCTCGTCTGCACACTGACGGTATGAGTTGTATATTTTTTAATATTTTAAAAAATAAACTGACATCATGCGAATAAGCGGAGGGATGGGAATTAATTGATATTTTATGTTTTCGTTATTTTGGTTAGCATAATATTTTATATTCGGGAAAATTTTTGTATCGGATATCGGGTTTGTACACATTGCGAGTTGCGCTTCTTTACTTTAGCGGTGTTTCATTTGGTGTCCATCGGACAAAGTTTGGCTCATCTTTTTGATTATGCGGCCTATCTATTGTTGCTGTGTCATAAATTTTGGCTTGTCTTTCAAATAATTACAATTTTTATAGATGTTTAAATAGTATTTATTTTATTTAGACATTTACAGGTTGCTATTGACATCGTGCATCTCCCCTTCCCCCAATGGAGCTTCGTGAACTCAATTTCTCCCCTTCATCCCTCCCCCCCTTCCCCTCTTGGTAAATTAGTCTCTGCGAGTATCCCCTTCCCCCCCCCTTAGTAAATTTGTCTCTGCAAGTATCCCTTTCCCCCTTTGTCATGACCTTCACAGCCATTGGTGCTCTTACGGAAGCCATCAAGCTATCATGTCTCCGTTGTCATATATTCTGACGGTAATTTTCTATATTACGTCCACATAACTGATATCGACGATTTTGGTATTGTTGGATTCCTCTCACTCTATACAATGCAAATATGTAGGTTTTATTGCACGGAAACCCCCTGTTAGCGACAAACTTGGCCCCAATAGCGGGGGCGACGATGTCGGAGCGGCGGACGTAATATATAAGATTACCCTAATAATATAACCTCACAGTGACAATAACCATGGTTATTCACTTGACTTTCCATTGCAGGAGGCTGCGCCCCCTGCGACCTCCCCTAGGGGGGCTGCCGCCCCCCAACCCCCGCCAAGGAAACAAAACCTCCACCACGTATTCCCGGCAGGCCAGAGCGTTACACAATCATCGTCGTTACACAATCATCGTCGATGTCGGAGCGGCGGGCGTCATATTACAATTAGCTCGTTAAGATTCCCACTGAATCAGCATATTAACCTTATTATAGGCAGTATTGTATATAGAGACGATTGTAGTATAATCAGGATGAACAGGGTGGCCCACCCTCGTCAGCGGGTTTTGCACCTCTTGCGATGTTACACCGATGGCCTCAAGGTCAATTTTCCCTTCCTCTGGAATAACGACATTCGTATTCCTAACCGAAATAACCGTCACGTTCAGAAGTCAGTCATAGCCGCTGCGATGGCTGAGTGTGGAGGGTGCTCATATTCGGAGACGGATTTTCTGCGTGAAATTGCAACTAGCCAGGAAAAAATGCTAGAGATGTGCCGCCACGGCCTCCTCCGTTGGGAGAAAGCCTGCGGCAGGTGCGGGCAGCCAGCACGCCTAGACTTGAAATAGAAAATACCTGCCGGACGCGCCCTGCCTCCTTCACATTCTGCGGCAAAGGAACAATGGAAAGTTATGTGAATAACCATGGTTATTTACACTGTGCGTTATATTATTAGTGCTATTTAACCCCGCATATCCCCTGGAACCTTCCATGCCCTCCCCTGCTATCGGGGCCAAGTTTGTCGCTAACGGGGGGTTTCCACGCAATAAAAACGGTAAAATTTCAGATTCTGCCAGCCTCCTCCTTTCGAAACGATTGTTTTTGGAATGGATAATTCCTTCGCTGTTTAGCGCTGTAATGCTATTGTTCTCCGTCGCATCTGACTGCTTAAGCAGTGACGTAACTTGTACTTCTCGACGTCAGAGTTGCTTAAGCGAAGGATTTGCAATATGTCTGGGAAAAAATTTCCATGATTTACACAGCAAAACATATCAAAACAACTAACAAAAGCTTTAAATCGTGTTTGTTTAAACTCTACGGAAAAAAGACGCATGTTTCACCAATATAATTACGGTCTACTAATGTGCGGTTAAATCTGGGCTTACTTTTTGTCTGGTTGCCTCACAATACAAAAGCAATAAATTTTGATTACACAAAAATAGCCGATATCCCGAGCGTGTATGTCTGCCGCGAAGGAACGCCCATGAGCCTGAAGAGCGAGGTACATTTTCGTCATTAATAGCTGGATAAGAGCCCGCTGTAGCTTAACCTATAATACATCCTACTATTTCTTCCGTTCTATAAAATGGCGTTGTCCATTTCCCTCTATCACCGCGCGTCACACAAACGGATAACCTCATTCCTACATAATTTTCAATTTTACCTAAAATTTGCGGTGCTGCTCACATCGGGCAGGAACGGTTGCGCAGCATGGACACGGCGTCCTCCATGGAGCCACCGCTCTTTCAGTTATTGCTGTCGCACGCTACATTTAACATTAGTTTATCGATGGGAATAATGCTAGAGCCCCCTTCTATGCGCAAATCGAGACAAATCACACTCCCAAAAGGTTTGTGCACTCGTTGCGAGTCTTTTCCGTCACCCGCGCTCATTTAGCGCCCTGCTCATTATTGTTGAGATTGAGATTGAGACCCGCCCATCAGAAGTTTTTCCGTGACATGCCCGCAACGTCATCCTGGTCCCCATTCGTTATGGCAATTTGATTGCGCGCGCGGTTATTGTACACCGATTCAAAGGCGATGTATGCAACAGACAAAAGAAATTAACGTTTAATATTTATCATTAATATTGCGTTTGTTAATAATCTGCCTGCGTTTATTGTAAAATAAGACAAAGAATTAGTTGCACTCTATAAATATTTGAGTATATATATATTCGTGCAATATGCAATGTGTGTAATATGCCGGTTCTCGTTATAATCTATTTAAATCTTACTAACCTTCTATTGCCGTACCTCCGTATACTTAGTCAAATATTGTTGATGTTGTAGTTTTTCTGCAGAAAAATGCAAATAGCGATTTATCAACATTTCAGCCGGCTATATATTTTCCAACATTTCACACCCAAACCCTTCTCACACAGTGGACAGACAGACACTGAACGTTTTTTTTGTCCGGTGCACACTTTCCGAAAATAGCGAGTTCTGATTGGTCAAGAAATACTGACGTCATTTCCCTCAGTTTTCATTGGCCAGGATTTGTCGCCGTTTATCATACAGTATAATCGCTACCTTGCCAGTAATTGCTAGTTAAGCATGGTGTTCCTGTCTTACTCTTTGACACACGATTCATTTAATATCGCCGATTCTTAATTCTTTACTCTACCACTATACATACCTGTTCCACACACGGTGTCTCGTGATTGGTTAATAGTATTTCCTGTAATACTATTGGCTTTCGTGACAATGTCACGTGCATGTAGTGTCGAATAAATATTTCAAAATGTTTCGTTCGCAATTCAGGCGATAACATTTTTGTTTTTGAAAATCCCGCGCATTTCTTCAGGCCCCTTTTGCTCGTAATATGGGTGAGGCACATCGGTTTGCGCAGAACAAGAAATTTACTTGTTATTGTAAATACTCAATATTATGTGAGTATTACTGGTCTATTGTCA
>NC_091552.1:52104859-52107359 GCF_042767895.1 Penaeus vannamei
CTCCATTCTCTCTCTCTCATAATATCCTTTTGTTCACGGGATTTTCTTACGAGCTGGAGACACGGGGAAATCCGAGCCACTCAGGTGTAAATCCCAAGGAGAGCAGGAGGAGGAGGAAGAGGAGGGAGGAAGGAGGAGAGGAAGGAGGAAGTGGAGGGAGGAAAGAGGAGGGGAAGGAGGAAGGAGGAAGAAGAGAATAAGGAAGGAGGAGGAGGAGGAAGAGGAAGAAGAGAATAAGGAAGGAGGAGGAGGAGGAAGAAGAGAATAAGGAAGGGGGAGGAAGAAGAAGGAGGGAGAAAAGGGGGAGGAGGAGGAAGGAAGATGAAGAAGTAGGAAAGAGGAGGAGGAGGAGGGAGGAGAAAATGAATAACGAAGGAGGAGGAGGAAGAGGAAGAAGAGAATAAGGAAGTAGGTGGAAGAAGGAAGAGGATGAGAGAGAGGACGGTGAGGGAATATTGAAAATGACAGGAAGTTGGGAGAAGGAGGGTGATGTAGGACTAGGAGGAGGAGAAAAGAATATGTAGAGGTTTTTCAACCTCCTTTTACAGACACTTACCCATCACCTATCCTGCTCCCCCCCCCCTTTTTCCTCTATCCTCATATCCCCTCTCCTCTTATTCGCACCCTCTCCTTGTCCCCTCGCTTTTTATACTCCCCTCTAAATACTGTGCTAGTTTCTCCCTCTTTTACTCTTTTCCTCTGCTTGTTCTACTTCTTATCTTTATCTCTAACCTATCTACCTCCATCCTATCCCTATCCTATCCTGTATCCTGCCGCATTTCCCCTCGTACCCCTCTTATTCGCACCCTCTTCCTGTTCCTTCGCTTTTTCGCTTTCCACTCTACTTCTACGCTTTCATTCCTCCTTTTTACATTCCTTTCTCCCGTTTGTCCTATCTTCTACCTTTAACCCCTATCCACTCCTGCCCCCATCCTACCCCTATCCTGCCCAGCATCCTCCGTAATCCTACAGGGCAGGCGAAGTCGAGCACAGCGGACAAAATTTCCCTCAGCCAGCTTGATTTATACGCTTTTTATTTTACTTCTGTTTTATGCTGGCTTTATATATTTGTATTTTACGTTAATTCACATCTTTTTGTATATTTACTGAATAAAACTTCCAGCTGGATTTGTTTGCTATCCGCGCCATACATCCACAAGGATTCACATGATGTGCGGATAAGGGGGCATCCTCATCTGCTGCGATTTCTCTCCAGTACTTTTTATTCCTTTTATCTTCAAGAAGTTCAGTTTTAGTTTTTGTGCTTTGCTTTTACTTACTGGTCATTTTAATCTCTCTTTTACCCTGAGAGCAAGTCACTGATTTTTATTTTTTTATTTCTGAAGCGCCTGTGAGATGGTTTTACGTATTTATTTTATGATAATTAGTGTGTGCACTATTTCTCACTTATTTCCTTTGATGTTTTATTGCTTTTAATTGTTCTTTTTATCTTGTGTATATTTTCTTTTAACATTTAATATTTCCCACTATTTATTGTTTTAATCATTTTTACCGCTCACCACTCCGTCCGTGTGAACCAATGCTTAACCCCCATGTTTTTGCCAAATAAACGAAATTGGATACTCTGACATAATTTGTGACTTTACCCTATGGATTTACCTGTCTGGATTCTACACCTCGGATGCCTGAAACAAGGTTGTACTGCCCCTTTTACTTGCCTAGGTGTATTTATGCTGGACGTGTTATTTTACTGTTTTTACTCTATTTTTTACCTTGAACCATGTAATGACCTTTACTTTTACTTTTTACTTACTCACAAGGGTTTTACTTGCTTTTACTGGTTCCTTTTACGTTTCTTTTATTCGTTTTACCCTTTTACTCGTCATTTACCTGAACTTTTTTTACTTCAGCTTTTACTTTTTACTTTTCTGTTCTTACGATCTTTTCATTTACTTTTCTTCATGTTCCCTCTTACCTCTCCTTCCTTCTGTGATTTTACGAATCTTAGTTTTGTTGATGTTGCTTATTTTTACTGCTTTTGAGCCCTTCTGGCATATTTTCAATAATTGTTCAGCCCTTCTGGCAAGTTTTACTGTTTTTAAGCCCTTCTGGCATATTTTATTTAGCCCTTTCTGGCACTTGTAATATTTTTTCGTTTTAATTGCAGTTTTACTTTGGTGCCTTCTGCACATTGGTTACTTTTACAGTTCATTTTAGGATTTATTTTTATTGTATTTTATTACCTATCTTCATATTGGTCACGCTCCTGGTAGACCTGCATCTCCGGGGATAATTTGGCTTGTGAGGTCGTGTTGGTTCCGAGCCTTCAGCTTGGTCCCATCACCCCCTTTGCGAGGAACGAACGGGGCCCCTCATTTTCCTTGGCCCCTAAGCCTGAAGTCTCCCGCCTCACGGGTGGCCTCATTTGGGTTCCTCACTCATATAACCTTACAAATAATGAAGGAGGAGGAGGAGAAGGAGGAAGAAAAGAACAGCTGGGTGAAATATGGCGGAACAGCGGCTGGGGGCGAGGGGGGGA
>NC_091552.1:52114859-52117359 GCF_042767895.1 Penaeus vannamei
CGGATGTAATGTTGGTGATAATGGTGGCGACAGTGATAGTGTAGTGATGGTGATGGTGGTGAGGAGAGGTAATGTTGGTGATAATGGTGGTGGTGGTGGTGGTGATAGTGGTGCTGATAATGGTGGTGAGATGTAATTTTATTGATAATGGTGGTGATGGTGATGGTGGATGTAATGGTGAGTAATGGTGGTGATGGTGGGAAGTATAGTGACGGTGATGGTGGTGTTGCCATTGATGTTGATGGTAGTGGTGAATGTGATGATGATAGAGAAATGTGATGTTGGTGATAATGGTGAATGGAAGCGGTGATAGTGACAGCGTAGTGATGGTGTTGATGATGACAGATGGTGTTGGTGAAGTGATATAATGTTCGTGATAATGATGGTGATATGGTGATGGTGGTAATGTAGTGATGGTGACAATTGTGGTGACGGTGATGATGCTTTGGAAATGTAATGTTGGCTATAATGGTGGTGATGATGGTGGAGAGATGTGATGATGGTGATAATGGTGGTGATAGTGGTGCTGATAATGGTGGGGAGATGTAATTTTATTGATAATGGTGAGTGGTGGTGATGGTGGAGAGATGTAAATGGTGATAATGGTGGTGATGGTGGGGGGAAGTATAGTGATAGTGATGATGGTGGTGTAGTGATGTTGATGGTAGTGGTGAATGTGATGATGATAGAGAAATGTGATGTTGGTGATAATGGTGGTGACAGTGATAGTGACAGCGTAGTGATGGTGTTGGTGGTGATGGTGTTGGTGGTGATATAATGTTCGTGATAATGATGGTGATATAGTGATGGTGGTAATGTAGTGATGGTGACAATTGTGGGGACGGTGATGATGCTTTGGGAAATGTAATGTTGGCTATAATGGTGGTGATGATGGTGGAGAGATGTGATGATGGTGATAATGGTGGTGATAGTGGTGCTGATAATGGTGGTGAGATGTAATTTTATTGATAATGGTGGTGGTGGTGATGGTGGAGAGATGTAATGGTGATAATGGTGGTGATGGTGGGGAGAAGTAGTGTTAGTGATAGTGATGGTGGTGGTGTAGTGATGTTGATGGTAGTGGTGAATGTGAGGATGTGGTGTTGGTGATAATGGTGGTGACAGTGATAGTGACAGCGTAGTGATGGTGTTGGTGGTGATATAATGTTCGTGATAATGATGGTGATATAGTGATGGTGGTAATGTAGTGATGGTGACAATTGTGGTGACGGTGATGATGGTTAGGGAAATGTAATGTTGGCTATAATGGTGGTGATGATGGTGGAGAGATGTAATGATGGTGATAATGGTGGTGATAATGGTGGTGATAGTGATGGTGGTAGTGTGATGATGGTAGATAATGGTGGCGACAGTGATAGTGTAGTGATGGTGATGATCGTAATAATAGTGACGGTGGGGAAAGTATGATAATGGCGGTGGTGTGATGATGGTGATGGAAAACTTTAGAAATAATGATTTTGATAATGAAGATAAGCATTATATAAAAATCATTATATATCTCTAACTATCGATACCTTATGCATTACAGGTTATTTTTTTCCATCAATTTGGTCAACCTTTCGAAAAGTAAGGATGGTAGGTGTAAGTAGATATAAGTAAAGTAGATGTAAGTAAATGTAAGTAGATGTAAGTAAATGTAAGTAGATGTAAGTAAAGTAAATGTAAGTAGATGTAAGTAAAGTAAATGTAAGAAGATGTAAGTAAAGTAAATGCAAGTAGATGTAACTAGATGTAAGTAGATGTAAGCAAATGTAAGAAAATGTAAGTAGATGTAAGTAAATGTAAGTAAATGTAAGTAAATGTAAGCAAATGTAAGTAGATGTAAGCAAATGTAAGTAAATGTAAGCGGATGTAAGTAAATGTAAGTAAATGTAAGTAAATGTAAGTAAAGTAAATGTAAGTAGATATAAGTAAAGTAAATGTAAGTAAAGTAAATGTAAGTAGATATAAGTAAAGTAAATGTAAGTAGATGTAAGTAAAGTAAATGTAAGTAGATATAAGTAAAGTAAATGTAAGTAGATGTAAGTAAAGTAAATGTAAGTAGATGTAAGTAAAGTAAATGTAAGTAGATGTAAGTGGATGTAAGTTTACAAGGTTACACACAACAAGGGGAAAGACTGAACAAAAATCTCGTTCTTTTTTTGTTAACCGGAAACCCGTAATTGGCAGAGAATGTGCATCGATTTTGTGTAGTTTATCTTCTTTTTCTTTCTCTTCTTCTTCTTTATCTTTTTCTTCTCCTTCGTCTTATTCTTATTTTCTTTTATTTTCTTATTCCTCTTTTTCTTCTTCTTCTTTTTCGTTTTATTCTTATTCTTTCTTATTTTCTTATTCCTCTTTTTCTTTCTTCTTCTTCTTCGTCTCATACTTCTTTTTATCTATCATTCTTCTTCGTTCTTCTTTTCTTATTATCACTCATTGTCTTATTCTTCTTTTTATTCTTCTTATTCTTTCGTATCCATCTCCTTTCTTTCTTCTT
>NC_091552.1:52122359-52129859 GCF_042767895.1 Penaeus vannamei
AATCTACTGAGATCTACCATTTGTATAAACTTCAAATTCTATAGTAATCATACATGGGAATTTACAATAATCTACTACTAGTTTATACATGGGAATCTACTGTGATCTACCAATAGTGTAAACATTCACATGGGAATCTACTCTACCACTATACATGGAAATCTGTTGTAATCTACCAACAACACAAACATGAAAGACTTCCCGTAATCTACCAGTAGTGTAAACGTGATAATCTACGGTGATCTACCAGCAGTATTAAAAAGGGAGAATCCGCTGCAATCTACAAGGAGTGTATCCATGGAGATCTACTGGGAGATTCAACGAAAAAGATTGAAAAAAAACGTTTAGAAAGAACATGAAAAAAACGTTTGGAAAGCTGAAGTGTTTATGCTTCCCCGTCGCATGAGGAACGTTTAAAAGGCTAACCGAGCGTGCTTCCCTTTGCAGATGAAGCCCGTGCTTGTGCTCCTGGCGGTGGCGGCGACGGCGAGGGCCCAGTACGGCGGGTCCGTGGGCGCTGCCAGCTTCAGCTCTGCTTCTGCGGGCGGCTTCGGAAGCTCTGTGGGCGCCTTGGGAGTCTCCAACGGCTTCGGCAGCTCCGCGGGCGTGGGCTTCGGAAGGCCCGTGGGCGTGGGCGCCTTCGGGAGCTCCTCCGGCTTGGGCGGGTCGGCGGCGGCGGCCTCGTACGGGTCGGGCGGCTTCGGGTCGGGCAGCTTCGGGTCGGGCGGCCCCATCATCTTCCCGACCGCCGGACGCCCGCCGGTCAACCTGCCCGTCAGACCTGGAGGAAGACCCGGAGGCCGACCCGGGCTGGGACCCGTCGGGAGACCCGCTGGGCCCTTCCCCGTCAGGCCCGCGCCCGCCCTCGCGTCGCAGTACCCGATCTGCTCTCCGGGCGTGGTGAGTGGGCTCAGTCTGTTGTGTTCAGGGGACGCCTTCGGGCTCTAGGGCGTGACCAGGGTATTGCGTGCGGTTACGTTATATTTTTATGAAGACATCGTGTGTGCGTCATTATATATATATATATATATATATATATATATATATATATATATATATATATATATATATATATATATATATATATATATATATATATATATATATATATATATATATATATATATATATATATATATATATATATATATATATATAAGATGACATAGGAATGTATACCAAGTCCCTTCCACCACTCCCACCCTCTCACTCACCACCTCCCCCTCCCCCCCCCCAGGTGGACCACCAGGCCCTCGGCAGCCGCTACCACTTCTCCTGGTGCCACGACGGCTTCAAGAACTACACGCAGGGCGATGCCATCCTCTACTGCACCAGCCTCGGACCCGGATGGGACGGCGTCAGCATTGAGACGCCGCAGGAGGATCAGCTTCTGTCGCAGATCGTCGGAGGCCGTGAGTTTTTTTTCTTCTTTTTCTTCTTCTTATTCTTATTCTTCTTCTTCTTCTTTTAATATCCTTATTTTCTTTCTTCTTCTTCTTCTTCTTCTTCTTTTAATATCCTTACCATTTTCTACATTAAATTTCTTCTTCCTTTAATATCCTTACCATTTTCTACATTAAATTCTTCTTCTTTTAATATCCTTACCATTTTCTACATTAAATTTCTTCTTCCTTTAATATCCTTACCATTTTCTACATTAAATTCTTCTTCTTTTAATATCCTTACCATTTTCTACATTAAATTCTTCTTCTTTTAATATCCTTACCATTTTCTACATTAAATTCTTCTTCTTTTAATATCCTTACCATTTTCTACATTAAATTCTTCTTCCTTTAATATCCTTACCATTTTCTACATTAAATTCCTCTTCCTTTAATATCCTTACCATTTTCTACATTAAATTCCTTCTTCTTTTAATATCCTTACCATTTTCTACATTAAATTCTTCTTCTTTTAATATCCTTACCATTTTCTACATTAATTCCTTCTTCTTTTAATATCCTTACCATTTTCTACATTAAATTCTTCTTCCTTTAATATCCTTACCATTTTCTACATTAAATTTCTTCTTCTTTTAATATCCTTACCATTTTCTACATTAAATTATTATTCCTTTAATATCCTTACCATTTTCTACATTAAATTTCTTCTTCCTTTAATATCCTTACCATTTTCTACATTAAATTCTTCTTCCTTTAATATCCTTACCATTTTCTACATTAAATTATTATTCCTTTAATATCCTTACCATTTTCTACATTAAATTCTTCTTCTTTTAATATCCTTACCATTTTCTACATTAAATTCTTCTTCCTTTAATATCCTTACCATTTTCTACATTAAATTTCTTCTTCCTTTAATATCCTTACCATTTTCTACATTAAATTCTTCTTCCTTTAATATCCTTACCATTTTCTACATTAAATTATTCTTCTTTTAATATCCTTACCATTTTCTACATTAATTCCTTCTTCTTTTAATATCCTTACCATTTTCTACATTAAATTCTTCTTCCTTTAATATCCTTACCATTTTCTACATTAAATTTCTTCTTCTTTTAATATCCTTACCATTTTCTACATTAAATTATTATTCCTTTAATATCCTTACCATTTTCTACAATAAATTTCTTCAACTTTTAATATCCTTACCATTTTCTAATTTCCTCTTCTTTTAACATCCTTACCATTTTCTACATTAAATTCTTCTTCTTTTAATATCCTTACCATTTCCTACATTAATTTCCTCTTCTTTTAACATCCTTACCATTTTCTACATTAAATTTCTTCTTCCTTTAATATCCTTACCATTTTCTACATTAAATTCTTCTTCCTTTAATATCCTTACCATTTTCTACATTAAATTCTTCTTCTTTTAATATCCTTGCCATTTTCTACATTAAATTCTTCTTCTTTTAATATCCTTACCATTTTCTACATTAAATTCTTCTTCCTTTAATATCCTTACCATTTTCTACATTAAATTCTTCTTCCTTTAATATCCTTACCATTTTCTACATTAAATTCTTCTTCCTTTAATATTCTTACCATTTTCTACATTAAATTTCTTCTTCCTTTAACATCCTTACCATTTTCTACATTAAATTATTCTTCTTTTAACATCCTTACCATTTTCTACATTAAATTCTTCTTCTTTTAACATCCTTACCATTTTCTACATTAATTCCTTCTTCTTTTAATATCCTTACCATTTTCTACATTAAATTCTTCTTCTTTTAACATCCTTACCATTTTCTACATTAAATTTCTTCTTCCTTTAATATCCTTACCATTTTCTACATTAAATTCTTCTTCTTTTAATATCCTTGCCATTTTCTACATTAAATTCTTCTTCTTTTAATATCCTTACCATTTTCTACATTAAATTCTTCTTCCTTTAATATCCTTACCATTTTCTACATTAAATTCTTCTTCCTTTAATATCCTTACCATTTTCTACATTAAATTCTTCTTCCTTTAATATTCTTACCATTTTCTACATTAAATTTCTTCTTCCTTTAACATCCTTACCATTTTCTACATTAAATTTCTTCTTCTTTTAATATCCTTACCATTTTCTACATTAAATTCTTCTTCCTTTAATATCCTTACCATTTTCTACATTAAATTTCTTCTTCCTTTAATATCCTTACCATTTTCTACATCAAATTCTTCATCTTTTAATATCCTTACCATTTTCTACATTAAATTTCTTCTTCCTTTAACATCCTTACCATTTTCTACATTAAATTATTCTTCTTTTAACATCCTTACCATTTTCTACATTAAATTCTTCTTCTTTTAACATCCTTACCATTTTCTACATTAATTCCTTCTTCTTTTAATATCCTTACCATTTTCTACATTAAATTCTTCTTCTTTTAACATCCTTACCATTTTCTACATTAAATTCTTCTTCTTTTAACATCCTTACCATTTTCTACATTAAATTCTTCTTCTTTTAATATCCTCACCATTTTCTACATTAAATTCTTCTTCTTTTAATATCCTTACCATTTTCTACATTAAATTCTTCTTCTTTTAATATCCTTACCATTTTCTACATTAAATTCTCCTTCTTTTAATATCCTTACCATTTTCTACATTAATTTCTTCTTCCTTTAATATCCTTACCATTTTCTACATGAAATTTCTTCTTCTTTTAATATCCTTACCATTTTCTACATTAAATTCTCCTTCTTTTAATATCCTTACCATTTTCTACATTAATTTCTTCTTCCTTTAATATCCTTACCATTTTCTACATTAAATTCCTCTTCTTTTAATATCCTTACCATTTTCTACATTAAATTCCTTCTTCCTTTAATATCCTTACCATTTTCTACATTAAATTCCTTCTTCTTTTAATATCCTTACCATTTTCTACATTAAATTCCTTCTTCTTTTAATATCCTTACCATTTTCTACATTAAATTCTTCTTCCTTTAATATCCTTACCATTTTCTACATTAAATTTCTTCTTCTTTTAATATCCTTACCATTTTCTACATTAAATTCTTCTTCCTTTAATATCCTTACCATTTTCTACATTAAATTCTTGTTCCTTTAATATCCTTACCATTTTCTACATTAATTTCTTCTTCCTTTAATATCCTTACCATTTTCTACATTAAATTCTTCTTCCTTTAATATCCTTACCATTTTCTACATTAAATTCCTTCTTCTTTTAATATCCTTACCATTTTCTACATTAAATTTCTTCTTCTTTTAATATCCTTACCATTTTCTACATTAAATTCTTCTTCTTTTAATATCCTTACCATTTTCTACATTAAATTTCTTCTTCTTTTAATATCCTTACCATTTTCTACATTAATTCCTTCTTCTTTTAATATCCTTACCATTTTCTACATTAAATTCTTATTCTTTTAACATCCTTACCATTTTCTACATTAAATTCTTCTTCTTTTAATATCCTTACCATTTTCTACATTAATTTCTTCTTCTCTTAATATCCTTACCATTTTCTACATTAAATTATTCTTTTAATATCCTTACCATTTTCTACATTAAATTATTATTCCTTTAATATCCTTACCATTTTCTACATTAAATTCTTCTTCCTTTAATATCCTTACCATTTTCTACATTAAATTCCTTCTTCCTTTAATATCCTTACCATTTTCTACATTAATTCCTTCTTCCTTTAATATCCTTACCATTTTCTACATTAAAATTCTTCTTCTTTTAATATCCTTACCATTTTCTACATTAAATTTCTTCTTCTTTTAACATCCTTACCATTTTCTACATTAAATTTCTTCTTCCTTTAATATCCTTACCATTTTCTACATTAAATCCTTCTTTTAATATCCTTACCATTTTCTACATTAAATTATTATTCTTTTAATATCCTTACCATTTTCTACATTAATTTCTTGTTCTTTTAACATCCTTACCATTTTCTACATTAATTTCTTCTTCTTTTAATATCCTTACCATTTTCTACATTAATTTCCTCTTCTTTTAATATCCTTACCATTTTCTACATTAAATTATTCTTCTTTTAATATCCTTACCATTTTCTACATTAAATTCTTCTTCTTTTAATATCCTTACCATTTTCTACATTAAATTCTTCTTCCTTTAATATCCTTACCATTTTCTACATTAAATTCTTCTTCCTTTAATATCCTTACCATTTTCTACATTAAATTCTTCTTCTTTTAATATCCTTACCATTTTCTATATTAAATTCTTCTTCCTTTAATATCCTTACCATTTTCTACATTAAATTCCTTCTTCTTTTAATATCCTTACCATTTTCTACATTAAATTCTTCATCCTTTAATATCCTTACCATTTTCTACATTAAATCCTTCTTCCTTTAATATCCTTACCATTTTCTACATTAACTTCTTCTTCCTTTAATATCCTTACCATTTTCTACATTAAATTCTTCTTCCTTTAATATCCTTACCATTTTCTACATTAATTACTTCTTCCTTTAATATCCTTACCATTTTCTACATTAAATTCTTCTTCCTTTAATATCCTTACCATTTTCTACATTAAATTCCTTCTTCCTTTAATATCCTTACCATTTTCTACATTAAATTCTTCTTCTTTTAGTATCCTTACCATTTTCCACATTAAATTTTTCTTCCTTTAATATCCTTACCATTTTCTACATTAATTTCTTCTTCTTTTAATATCCTTACCATCTACATTATCAATCTATTACTCAAT
Organism: Penaeus vannamei; assembly: GCF_042767895.1. NCBI lineage: Eukaryota > Metazoa > Arthropoda > Malacostraca > Decapoda > Penaeidae > Penaeus > Penaeus vannamei. Next base: position 52,128,530 of record NC_091552.1, read on the forward strand.
TGGACCTTCTTCAGATAACCTCATAATATCTCTAACATATGTTGTCTTAAAAAAAATCTTTTATCATAAAATTCATATGTCATCTTTAAAAAAAAAAAAAAAAAAAAAAAAAAAAAAAAAAATTATAACAATGTTCTTTTAATATCCTAACCATCTACATTATCAATTCATTCATTACTCAATTCTCCCTTTTATAGATAACTTGATCATTTCTCTAACATACGTTATCTTTAATAAATCCTTCTATTACAATTTTCTTCTTTTAATATCCTTACCATCTTCTATTATCAATTTTCTCTTTTACAGAAAACCTCATAATTTCTCCAACATACGTTATCTTAAAAAAAAAAAAAAAAAAAAAAAAAAAAAAAATCCCCTTATAACAATTTTCTTCCTTTAATATCCTTATCTTCTACATAATCAATTTATTAAGCAATTCTCCTTTCTACAGATAACTTGGCCTGGATCTGGACAGCTGGCACGAAAGACATCAACGGCGCGTTCCTGTGGCCCTCCAGAACCTATGGCACAGTGCCACTCAACTACAACAACTGGAGCCATACAGGATTGTGAGTATTAACATTTTCTTCATTAGCGATGTTATAGGCTGGTGTTCATTGCAGTGGAGTGGATAATGGTCTAATGGAGATAACAATGATGAGGATAATTTTATTGTGATCGTAGTGAAAATGATGATGTTAATGGTTATGATGTCATAGCTAATGTTGTTTTATTCCCATTATTATTACTATCATCATTGTTATTTATCCTTATTATCATTATTTTATTATCATTATCATTATTATCATAATTACTATGATCATTATTATTTCACTTATTACCACTATCATCATCATTGTTACTAACATTATTATATATGTAAACATGTACATTACTAAAATCACCATTACCATTGTTTTCATCATTATTGTTACCATTATCTTTATTACTATTATTACCATTATTATCATCCTCACTATTTACTTCTTATCACTGTTACTATCATCATCGTCATCAATACTCCTCCTACTATTTTTGGTATTAGTAGCAGAAGCAGTAGTAACAGTAGTAACAAAAAGTAGTCCGAGAGCGCATACCTCCGCCATGGCAATAGAGTCACTGATGCACTAAGAATATTTACACCAAAAGAATTACATTAAAATAACTTTTTTCATGTGCACAGGTGACGTCCGCAAATATAATCTCCTTTAGTAATAGGAGTAACTCATGTAATCCTTCAAAATAATCCTAGATCATCACTAAAATTATATGAAATCTAAGTTAGGCTAAGACGCACCTCTGATAATAACTTTTTAAGAATCTATTCATA
>NC_091552.1:52137359-52139859 GCF_042767895.1 Penaeus vannamei
TCTTTCGTTCGTTCTTTCTTTCTTTCTTTCTTTCTCTCTTTCTTTCTTTTTTGAAGGTCTTTGTCTTCGATGGTTCTGTCAAGCCTTTTTTATATCGTTTTTTTTTTTTACTTTCTTTTTTGTACATTATTTTTTCTTCTTCTTTTTTTTGGAAGGTCTTTGTCTTCGATAGTTCCGTCAATTTTTTTATCGTTTTTCTTGTGTATATATTAACCTCATGTTATCACGTCCCTTTTAACATTGTCAGCTGTTTTATGTGTATATTTTGGCTCAGTGAAATATTGGATTCTTTTAACTTATATATTTTTGTGTTCTTCGTTTTTTTCAATTTCAGTTTGTCAATAAGATAAAATTTTGTATCTCTGCCTCTCCATTCTGTCTTCAGATAATATGACATATATTTGGAATGCCCATAAAGGGTGTTTCAGTCTTTCAATATTTCATTTTTGTCTCTTTTTCTTATTCTTATGCTTATTCTTCTTTTCTTATTATTAGTCTCTTCTTACTATTCTCCTCCTTCACCATCACCACAGAATCACCCCTATCACCCCCCATCCCCTTTCTCCACTTTTCATTACCCTTCCTCATATTCTTACTACATTTTCTTCTTCCTCTTCCTCCTTCTTCTTCTATCCCACCTCCTCTCTTCACCATCATCATCACCATCACCCCATCACCCCCCTTCTCCTCCACTCAGACAACTTTTCAACTTTTTATCATCATTCCTAATATTCTTACTTCATCTTCTCCCTCTTCTTCCTCTCCTTCTTCCTCTATCTTACCTCCTCTCTTCCCCCTCACCATCACCCCCTCACCCCCTCATCCCCCCTTCTCCCCCCCCCCCCTCAGACAAGTGGAACAAAATATTTTAACTCTTTCTTACCATTCCTCAAATTATCATTACATCTTATTATTTCTCCTCTTCACCTTCCTCTATCCCACCTCTTTCCTTCCCCCCAATCACCCCCTTACCCCCTCACCCCCTTCTCCTCCCCCCAGACAACCTGGCGTACATCTGGACAAGTGGAACAAAAGATTTTAACTTTTTATCATCATTTTTTCACTCTTGCATTTTCTTCTTATTATTCCTCCTCTTCTCCTTCTTCCTCCTTCCCCCTCACCATCACCCCCCTCACCCCCCTCCCCCCCCTTCTCCTCCCCCTCAGACAACCTGGCGTACATCTGGACAAGTGGAACAAAAGATTTAAACTTTTTATCATCATTTTCTCAATCTTACATTTTCTTCTCCCTCCTCTTCTCCTTCTTCCTCTATCCCACCTCCTCTCTTCTCGCTCTATCCCACCTCCTCTCTTCTCCCTCACCCCCCTCACCCCCTCACCCCCTTCTCCTCCCCCCAGACAACCTGGCGTACATCTGGACAAGTGGAACAAAGGAGTCCGGCAGGTGGAGGTGGGCGTCGGGGGAACCGTTCCTCAACTTGAACTGGTCCAATACGGGAGGGTAAGGATTTTGGAAATTTTGGATTTGATTACATTTTTTATTGATTTATTTTGTGAGTGATTTTTTGTTGTTGTTGTTGTTGCTATTTGAAATTTGGATTTTGTTTTTTTGGATAATTTTTTTTTATTGTTTGTTGTTGTTGTTGGTTCTGTTTTGTTTTTTTCTTCTTTTCTTTTTTTTTTCTTTGTCTTCCTATTTTTTTCTTTTTTTTCTTTTCTTTTTTCTTGTTCTTTATCTTTTGATTTTCATTTTTCTTTTTTTTTCTTCTCCTTCATCTCTTTCTTCTTTCTCTTTTTCTCTATTTCTTCTTCTTCCTCATCACTTTCTTCTTTCTTTCTTTCTCTATTTTCTTCTTCTTCTCCTTCCTCTCTTTCTTCTTTCTCTTTTTCTCCTTTTCTTCTTCTTCTTCATCATCTTTTTCTTCAATTAGCAATAATACCAGATAATAAAAAAAACAAGAAATCGTCTTATTCCAGTGAAAATAAAATACAAAATTCCTCGATTTTGAAATCACACATTTCATTTTTTTTTTTCTCCACCCTCCTCTTCCCATTCCCTTTCATCCTTTCTCTTTTCTCTTCTTTCATTCCCTTTTTTTTGTCCTCCTCCTCAATCCTCCTCCGTCTCCTTCTCTTCCTCCTCATCCTCATCTCCGACCCACCTCCTCATCCTCCTCTTCCTCTACCCTTCCTCTTCCTTAATCCCCCTCCCCCTCGTCCTCTTATCCCATCTCCCTACCTCCTCTTCCTCCCCACCTCCTTTTGGCCATCCATCCTCGCTCCTCTTCCTCCTCCTCCTTCTCCTCCAACAACCCCCCCATCCTCCCAACCTCCTCCACCTCCTCTTCCTCCCCACCTCATTTTACCCCTTCATCCCCCCTCCCCCCCTTCCTCCACCAACCCCCCATCCTCCTCCTCCCTCCCCACCACCATCCTCCCCTCCTTCCCTCCATCCTCCCTCCTCCTCCCCCCTCCCCACCTCATTTTACCCCTCCCTCACTCCATCCTCCCTCCCCTCCATCCTCCTCCTCCCCCTCTAA
>NC_091552.1:52153043-52160543 GCF_042767895.1 Penaeus vannamei
TTTGAAGCGATCAGCTGTTCTTTGAAGCGATCAGCTGTTCTTTGAAGCGATCAGCTGTTCTTTGAAGCGATCAGCTGTTCTTTGAAGCGATCAGCTGTTCTTTGAAGCGATCAGCTGTTCTTTGAAGCGATCAGCTGTTCTTTGAAGCGATCAGCTGTTCTTTGAAGCGATCAGCTGTTCTTTGAAGCGATCAGCTGTTCTTTGAAGCGATCAGCTGTTCTTTGGAGCGATCAGCTGTTCTTTGAAGCGATCAGCTGTTCTTTGAAGCGATCAGCTGTTCTTTGAAGCGATCAGCTGTTCTTTGAAGCGATCAGCTGTTCTTTGAAGCGATCAGCTGTTCTTTGAAGCGATCAGCTGTTCTTTGAAGCGATCAGCTGTTCTTTGAAGCGATCAGCTGTTCTTTGAAGCGATCAGCTGTTCTTTGAAGCGATCAGCTGTTCTTTGAAGCGATCAGCTGTTCTTTGAAGCGATCAGCTGTTCTTTGAAGCGATCAGCTGTTCTTTGAAGCGATCAGCTGTTCTTTGAAGCGATCAGCTGTTCTTTGAAGCGATCAGCTGTTCTTTGAAGCGATCAGCTGTTCTTTGAAGCGATCAGCTGTTCTTTGAAGCGATCAGCTGTTCTTTGGAGCGATCAGCTGTTCTTTGGAGCGATCAGCTGTTCTTTGAAGCGATCAGCTGTTCTTTGAAGCGATCAGCTGTTCTTTGAAGCGATCAGCTGTTCTTTGAAGCGATCAGCTGTTCTTTGAAGCGATCAGCTGTTCTTTGAAGCGATCAGCTGTTCTTTGAAGCGATCAGCTGTTCTTTGAAGCGATCAGCTGTTCTTTGAAGCGATCAGCTGTTCTTTGAAGCGATCAGCTGTTCTTTGAAGCGATCAGCTGTTCTTTGAAGCGATCAGCTGTTCTTTGAAGCGATCAGCTGTTCTTTGAAGCGATCAGCTGTTCTTTGAAGCGATCAGCTGTTCTTTGGAGCGATCAGCTGTTCTTTGAAGCGATCAGCTGTTCTTTGAAGCGATCAGCTGTTCTTTGAAGCGATCAGCTGTTCTTTGGAGCGATCAGCTGTTCTTTGGAGCGATCAGCTGTTCTTTGGAGCGATCAGCTGTTCTTTGAAGCGATCAGCTGTTCTTTGGAGCGATCAGCTGTTCTTTGAAGCGATCAGCTGTTCTTTGAAGCGATCAGCTGTTCTTTGAAGCGATCAGCTGTTCTTTGAAGCGATCAGCTGTTCTTTGAAGCGATCAGCTGTTCTTTGAAGCGATCAGCTGTTCTTTGAAGCGATCAGCTGTTCTTTGAAGCGATCAGCTGTTCTTTGAAGCGATCAGCTGTTCTTTGAAGCGATCAGCTGTTCTTTGAAGCGATCAGCTGTTCTTTGAAGCGATCAGCTGTTCTTTGAAGCGATCAGCTGTTCTTTGAAGCGATCAGCTGTTCTTTGAAGCGATCAGCTGTTCTTTGAAGCGATCAGCTGTTCTTTGAAGCGATCAGCTGTTCTTTGAAGCGATCAGCTGTTCTTTGAAGCGATCAGCTGTTCTTTGAAGCGATCAGCTGTTCTTTGAAGCGATCAGCTGTTCTTTGAAGCGATCAGCTGTTCTTTGAAGCGATCAGCTGTTCTTTGAAGCGATCAGCTGTTCTTTGAAGCGATCAGCTGTTCTTTGAAGCGATCAGCTGTTCTTTGAAGCGATCAGCTGTTCTTTGAAGCGATCAGCTGTTCTTTGAAGCGATCAGCTGTTCTTTGAAGCGATCAGCTGTTCTTTGAAGCGATCAGCTGTTCTTTGAAGCGATCAGCTGTTCTTTGAAGCGATCAGCTGTTCTTTGAAGCGATCAGCTGTTCTTTGAAGCGATCAGCTGTTCTTTGAAGCGATCAGCTGTTCTTTGAAGCGATCAGCTGTTCTTTGAAGCGATCAGCTGTTCTTTGAAGCGATCAGCTGTTCTTTGAAGCGATCAGCTGTTCTTTGAAGCGATCAGCTGTTCTTTGAAGCGATCAGCTGTTCTTTGAAGCGATCAGCTGTTCTTTGAAGCGATCAGCTGTTCTTTGAAGCGATCAGCTGTTCTTTGGAGCGATCAGCTGTTCTTTGAAGCGATCAGCTGTTCTTTGGAGCGATCAGCTGTTCTTTGAAGCGATCAGCTGTTCTTTGAAGCGATCAGCTGTTCTTTGAAGCGATCAGCTGTTCTTTGAAGCGATCAGCTGTTCTTTGAAGCGATCAGCTGTTCTTTGAAGCGATCAGCTGTTCTTTGAAGCGATCAGCTGTTCTTTGAAGCGATCAGCTGTTCTTTGAAGCGATCAGCTGTTCTTTGAAGCGATCAGCTGTTCTTTGAAGCGATCAGCTGTTCTTTGAAGCGATCAGCTGTTCTTTGAAGCGATCAGCTGTTCTTTGAAGCGATCAGCTGTTCTTTGAAGCGATCAGCTGTTCTTTGAAGCGATCAGCTGTTCTTTGAAGCGATCAGCTGTTCTTTGAAGCGATCAGCTGTTCTTTGAAGCGATCAGCTGTTCTTTGAAGCGATCAGCTGTTCTTTGAAGCGATCAGCTGTTCTTTGAAGCGATCAGCTGTTCTTTGAAGCGATCAGCTGTTCTTTGAAGCGATCAGCTGTTCTTTGAAGCGATCAGCTGTTCTTTGAAGCGATCAGCTGTTCTTTGAAGCGATCAGCTGTTCTTTGAAGCGATCAGCTGTTCTTTGAAGCGATCAGCTGTTCTTTGAGCGATCAGCTGTTCTTTGAAGCGATCAGCTGTTCTTTGAAGCGATCAGCTGTTCTTTGAAGCGATCAGCTGTTCTTTGAAGCGATCAGCTGTTCTTTGAAGCGATCAGCTGTTCTTTGAAGCGATCAGCTGTTCTTTGAAGCGATCAGCTGTTCTTTGAAGCGATCAGCTGTTCTTTGAAGCGATCAGCTGTTCTTTGAAGCGATCAGCTGTTCTTTGAAGCGATCAGCTGTTCTTTGAAGCGATCAGCTGTTCTTTGAAGCGATCAGCTGTTCTTTGAAGCGATCAGCTGTTCTTTGAAGCGATCAGCTGTTCTTTGAAGCGATCAGCTGTTCTTTGAAGCGATCAGCTGTTCTTTGAAGCGATCAGCTGTTCTTTGAAGCGATCAGCTGTTCTTTGAAGCGATCAGCTGTTCTTTGAAGCGATCAGCTGTTCTTTGAAGCGATCAGCTGTTCTTTGAAGCGATCAGCTGTTCTTTGAAGCGATCAGCTGTTCTTTGAAGCGATCAGCTGTTCTTTGAAGCGATCAGCTGTTCTTTGAAGCGATCAGCTGTTCTTTGAAGCGATCAGCTGTTCTTTGAAGCGATCAGCTGTTCTTTGAAGCGATCAGCTGTTCTTTGAAGCGATCAGCTGTTCTTTGAAGCGATCAGCTGTTCTTTGAAGCGATCAGCTGTTCTTTGAAGCGATCAGCTGTTCTTTGAAGCGATCAGCTGTTCTTTGAAGCGATCAGCTGTTCTTTGAAGCGATCAGCTGTTCTTTGAAGCGATCAGCTGTTCTTTGAAGCGATCAGCTGTTCTTTGAAGCGATCAGCTGTTCTTTGAAGCGATCAGCTGTTCTTTGAAGCGATCAGCTGTTCTTTGAAGCGATCAGCTGTTCTTTGAAGCGATCAGCTGTTCTTTGAAGCGATCAGCTGTTCTTTGAAGCGATCAGCTGTTCTTTGAAGCGATCAGCTGTTCTTTGAAGCGATCAGCTGTTCTTTGAAGCGATCAGCTGTTCTTTGAAGCGATCAGCTGTTCTTTGAAGCGATCAGCTGTTCTTTGAAGCGATCAGCTGTTCTTTGAAGCGATCAGCTGTTCTTTGAAGCGATCAGCTGTTCTTTGAAGCGATCAGCTGTTCTTTGAAGCGATCAGCTGTTCTTTGAAGCGATCAGCTGTGCTTTGAAGCGATCAGCTGTTCTTTGGAGCGACCAGCTTTTCTTTGAAGCGATCAGCTGTTCTTTGAAGCGATCAGCTGTTCTTTGAAGCGATCAGCTGTTCTTTGAAGCGATCAGCTGTTCTTTGAAGCGATCAGCTGTTCTTTGAAGCGATCAGCTGTTCTTTGAAGCGATCAGCTGTTCTTTGAAGCGATCAGCTGTTCTTTGAAGCGATCAGCTGTTCTTTGAAGCGATCAGCTGTTCTTTGAAGCGATCAGCTGTTCTTTGAAGCGATCAGCTGTTCTTTGAAGCGATCAGCTGTTCTTTGAAGCGATCAGCTGTTCTTTGAAGCGATCAGCTGTTCTTTGAAGCGATCAGCTGTTCTTTGAAGCGATCAGCTGTTCTTTGAAGCGATCAGCTGTTCTTTGAAGCGATCAGCTGTTCTTTGAAGCGATCAGCTGTTCTTTGAAGCGATCAGCTGTTCTTTGAAGCGATCAGCTGTTCTTTGAAGCGATCAGCTGTTCTTTGAAGCGATCAGCTGTTCTTTGAAGCGATCAGCTGTTCTTTGAAGCGATCAGCTGTTCTTTGAAGCGATCAGCTGTTCTTTGAAGCGATCAGCTGTTCTTTGAAGCGATCAGCTGTTCTTTGAAGCGATCAGCTGTTCTTTGAAGCGATCAGCTGTTCTTTGAAGCGATCAGCTGTTCTTTGAAGCGATCAGCTGTTCTTTGAAGCGATCAGCTGTTCTTTGAAGCGATCAGCTGTTCTTTGAAGCGATCAGCTGTTCTTTGAAGCGATCAGCTGTTCTTTGAAGCGATCAGCTGTTCTTTGAAGCGATCAGCTGTTCTTTGAAGCGATCAGCTGTTCTTTGAAGCGATCAGCTGTTCTTTGAAGCGATCAGCTGTTCTTTGAAGCGATCAGCTGTTCTTTGAAGCGATCAGCTGTTCTTTGAAGCGATCAGCTGTTCTTTGAAGCGATCAGCTGTTCTTTGAAGCGATCAGCTGTTCTTTGAAGCGATCAGCTGTTCTTTGAAGCGATCAGCTGTTCTTTGAAGCGATCAGCTGTTCTTTGAAGCGATCAGCTGTTCTTTGAAGCGATCAGCTGTTCTTTGAAGCGATCAGCTGTTCTTTGAAGCGATCAGCTGTTCTTTGAAGCGATCAGCTGTTCTTTGAAGCGATCAGCTGTTCTTTGAAGCGATCAGCTGTTCTTTGAAGCGATCAGCTGTTCTTTGAAGCGATCAGCTGTTCTTTGAAGCGATCAGCTGTTCTTTGAAGCGATCAGCTGTTCTTTGAAGCGATCAGCTGTTCTTTGAAGCGATCAGCTGTTCTTTGAAGCGATCAGCTGTTCTTTGAAGCGATCAGCTGTTCTTTGAAGCGATCAGCTGTTCTTTGAAGCGATCAGCTGTTCTTTGAAGCGATCAGCTGTTCTTTGAAGCGATCAGCTGTTCTTTGGAGCGATCAGCTGTTCTTTGAAGCGATCAGCTGTTCTTTGAAGCGATCAGCTGTTCTTTGAAGCGATCAGCTGTTCTTTGAAGCGATCAGCTGTTCTTTGAAGCGATCAGCTGTTCTTTGAAGCGATCAGCTGTTCTTTGAAGCGATCAGCTGTTCTTTGAAGCGATCAGCTGTTCTTTGAAGCGATCAGCTGTTCTTTGAAGCGATCAGCTGTTCTTTGAAGCGATCAGCTGTTCTTTGAAGCGATCAGCTGTTCTTTGAAGCGATCAGCTGTTCTTTGAAGCGATCAGCTGTTCTTTGAAGCGATCAGCTGTTCTTTGAAGCGATCAGCTGTTCTTTGAAGCGATCAGCTGTTCTTTGAAGCGATCAGCTGTTCTTTGAAGCGATCAGCTGTTCTTTGAAGCGATCAGCTGTTCTTTGAAGCGATCAGCTGTTCTTTGAAGCGATCAGCTGTTCTTTGAAGCGATCAGCTGTTCTTTGAAGCGATCAGCTGTTCTTTGAAGCGATCAGCTGTTCTTTGAAGCGATCAGCTGTTCTTTGAAGCGATCAGCTGTTCTTTGAAGCGATCAGCTGTTCTTTGAAGCGATCAGCTGTTCTTTGAAGCGATCAGCTGTTCTTTGAAGCGATCAGCTGTTCTTTGAAGCGATCAGCTGTTCTTTGAAGCGATCAGCTGTTCTTTGAAGCGATCAGCTGTTCTTTGAAGCGATCAGCTGTTCTTTGAAGCGATCAGCTGTTCTTTGAAGCGATCAGCTGTTCTTTGAAGCGATCAGCTGTTCTTTGAAGCGATCAGCTGTTCTTTGAAGCGATCAGCTGTTCTTTGAAGCGATCAGCTGTTCTTTGAAGCGATCAGCTGTTCTTTGAAGCGATCAGCTGTTCTTTGAAGCGATCAGCTGTTCTTTGAAGCGATCAGCTGTTCTTTGAAGCGATCAGCTGTTCTTTGAAGCGATCAGCTGTTCTTTGAAGCGATCAGCTGTTCTTTGAAGCGATCAGCTGTTCTTTGAAGCGATCAGCTGTTCTTTGAAGCGATCAGCTGTTCTTTGAAGCGATCAGCTGTTCTTTGAAGCGATCAGCTGTTCTTTGAAGCGATCAGCTGTTCTTTGAAGCGATCAGCTGTTCTTTGAAGCGATCAGCTGTTCTTTGAAGCGATCAGCTGTTCTTTGAAGCGATCAGCTGTTCTTTGAAGCGATCAGCTGTTCTTTGAAGCGATCAGCTGTTCTTTGAAGCGATCAGCTGTTCTTTGAAGCGATCAGCTGTTCTTTGAAGCGATCAGCTGTTCTTTGAAGCGATCAGCTGTTCTTTGAAGCGATCAGCTGTTCTTTGAAGCGATCAGCTGTTCTTTGAAGCGATCAGCTGTTCTTTGAAGCGATCAGCTGTTCTTTGGAGCGATCAGCTGTTCTTTGAAGCGATCAGCTGTTCTTTGAAGCGATCAGCTGTTCTTTGAAGCGATCAGCTGTTCTTTGAAGCGATCAGCTGTTCTTTGAAGCGATCAGCTGTTCTTTGAAGCGATCAGCTGTTCTTTGAAGCGATCAGCTGTTCTTTGAAGCGATCAGCTGTTCTTTGAAGCGATCAGCTGTTCTTTGAAGCGATCAGCTGTTCTTTGAAGCGATCAGCTGTTCTTTGAAGCGATCAGCTGTTCTTTGAAGCGATCAGCTGTTCTTTGAAGCGATCAGCTGTTCTTTGAAGCGATCAGCTGTTCTTTGAAGCGATCAGCTGTTCTTTGAAGCGATCAGCTGTTCTTTGAAGCGATCAGCTGTTCTTTGAAGCGATCAGCTGTTCTTTGAAGCGATCAGCTGTTCTTTGAAGCGATCAGCTGTTCTTTGAAGCGATCAGCTGTTCTTTGAAGCGATCAGCTGTTCTTTGAAGCGATCAGCTGTTCTTTGAAGCGATCAGCTGTTCTTTGAAGCGATCAGCTGTTCTTTGAAGCGATCAGCTGTTCTTTGAAGCGATCAGCTGTTCTTTGAAGCGATCAGCTGTTCTTTGAAGCGATCAGCTGTTCTTTGAAGCGATCAGCTGTTCTTTGGAGCGATCAGCTGTTCTTTGAAGCGATCAGCTGTTCTTTGAAGCGATCAGCTGTTCTTTGAAGCGATCAGCTGTTCTTTGAAGCGATCAGCTGTTCTTTGAAGCGATCAGCTTTTTTTGAAGCGATCAGCTGTTCTTTGAAGCGATCAGCTGTTCTTTGAAGCGATCAGCTGTTCTTTGAAGCGATCAGCTGTTCTTTGAAGCGATCAGCTGTTCTT
>NC_091552.1:52165543-52169081 GCF_042767895.1 Penaeus vannamei
TCCTTCTTTTTGTTCCTTTCTCTTTCTCTCTACTTTTCTGTTTTTTTTTCTGTTCTTTTCTCTCTGTCTCTCCTTCTTTTTGTTCCTTGCTCTTTCTCTCTCTATCTATCTCTGTTACTATCTCTGAATCTTTCTCTTTCTCTCTCTCTCTCTGTCCCTGATTCTTTCTCTGACTTTCTCACTCTCTCTCTCTCTCTCTTCTCTTTGTCTCTTTCTCCTTCTGTTTTTTTTTTTCTGTCCTCGCGATTTTTTTTCTTCTCTCTGTATTCCTGTTTCTCCCTCCCTCTCACCCTCTCATCCTTGCTCTTCCTTTCTTCTGCTCCCTCCTTCCTCCCTTTCTCTATTCCTCTTCTTTCCACCTTACCTTCCTTCCTCACTCTCCCTCACTCCCATCCTCCCTCCCACCTTCCTTACATCCCTCCCTCCCTCCTTTTCTATTACCCTTCCTTCCCTCTCTATCACTCTTCCCCTCCCTCCCTCCCTCTCACCTTTCCCCTCTCTCTCTATCACCCTTCCATCCCTCCCTCCCACCTTCCTTACATCCCTCCCTCCCTCCCTCTTACCTTACATCCCTCTTATTCCCCCTCCCTCCCTCCGTCCCACTCACCTTTCCCATCCCTCTCTCCTTCCCTCTCTCCCTCCCTTTATCCCTTCCCTTTCTCACCCTCTCCCTCTCTATCACCCTTCCCCTCCCTTTCCCAACCTCTCCCTCCCTCTCCCTCTCTATCACCCTTCCCCTCCCTCCCTCCCTCCTCCCTCCCTTCCTCCCTGCCCCCTTCTCACCCTCTCTCCCTCTCTCTCCCTACAGAAGGGCGCCCGCGGTCGATCAGGCGTGGTGGGCGAGCTGGAGGCCGGGGGGGTGTACGCCCTCGACGACCCCTCCTCCTCCTCCCCCCCCTTCCCCGGCGCCTCCCCCCCGCGCTCCGCAAGGATGACCTTGAGCGACGAGAAGCTGTACCTCCACGTGCTCAAGGACCAGCCCGCTCCACCTTATGCTCGGGTTCTGAAGGTGAGAGGGAGGGAGGGAAGGAGAGGGAGGGAGGGAGGGAGGGAAGGAGAGGGAGGGAGGGAGGAAGGGAATGGAGGAGAGGGAGGGAGGGAAGGAGAGGGAGAGAGGGAGGGAAGGAGAGGGAGGAAGAAGGAGAGGGAGAGAGGGAGGTAGGGATGGATGGAGGGAGGTAAGGAGAGGGAGGGAGGGAAGGAGAGGGAGGGAGGGAGAGGGAGGGAGGGAAGGAGAGGGAGGGAGGGAGGAAGGGAGGGAGATAGAGGGACGGAGAGAGGGAAGGGAGGGAGGGAGGGAGGGAAAGGGAGGGAATGAAGAAGAAAGGGAGGGAGGGAGGGAATTAGGGAAGGAGGGAAGTAAGGAGAGGGAGAAGGGGAAGGATGGAGGGAGGGAGAGGGAGAGGGAGGAGGGAGGTGGGAGGGAGGGAGAGAGGGAGAGAGGGAGAGAGGGAGAGAGGGAGAGAGAGAAGGTGAGAGAGAGAGAGAAATAGAGAGAGAGAGAGAGAGAGAGAGAGAGAGAGAGAGAGAGAGAGAGAGAGAGAGAGAGAGAGAGAGAGAGAGAGAGAGAAGAGAAAGAGAAAGAGAAAGAGAAAGAGAGAGATGAGAGAGAGAGAGAATGAGAGAGAGAGAGAATGAGAGAGAGGGAGCGAGAGGAAGAGAGGGAGAGGAAGAAGGAGGGAGGAAGGAAGGGAGGAAGAGGGAGGGAGAGAGAAAGAGAGGCACTCAGAAAGATATGTAGAGAAAGAGACAGAAAGAAAGAGAGACAGACAGATAGATAGCTAGATGGATAGATAGATAGTTAGATAGAGAAGATAGTTTTATGTGTTTGTTCTGTCTGTAGAGTCTACTTATATATTTTAAGGTCATATATTTATTTGTCTAATTTAATATAATAGAATTATTTATTTGTTTTAAGGTCATATATTTATTTATTTACTTTAATGTCATATGATTATTTATTTACTTTAAGGTTATATATTTATTTATTTACTATAAGGCCATATAATTATTTATCTACTGTAAGGTCATGTATTTATTTATTTACTTTGAGGTCATGTATTTATATACTTACTAGAAGGTTACATATTTATTTATTTAATTTAAGGTCATGTATTTATTTATTTGATTTAAGGTCATATATTTATTTACCTTAAGGTCATGTAATTATTTGATTTAAGGTCATATATTTATCTATTTATCTTAAGGTCATGTAATTATTTGATTTGTCATATATTTATTTATTTACTTTGTCATGTATTTATTTACTTACTCCTTTATTTATCTGTTTATCTCTCTCTCCGCAGCACAGCGAGGCCATGCAGCTGGTGGACCCCTTCTACAGCGTGGTGTTCCTGGAGATGGGCTGGGGCGGCGCGGCGCGTGGGCGTGTGCACATCCGCCTCACGCCCAACGACCGCCGCGGGCAGCAGTTCCTGTCCCTGTGCACGGGCCAGGGCGGGCGGAGCTACGTGGACACGCAACTCCTGCAGGTGGGCTACAAGGGGCGGCCGGGGGAGTACGTGGTGGGCGGCGGGCTGGACGACGTCGCCATGGAGGAGGAGGAGCTGGGGCGCGAGTGCCAGAAGAGGGCGTCGGTGGGGCTGGTGTGGGGCTGGTGCGAGGCGGAGGGCCACACGGGGCCAAGCAGCCTCGGCAGCGGGTCGCGCTTCGCCATCACCACCAAGCACCCGGGTCCCGGCACCAGCTACTGCCGCGTCTTCGGGAAGGTGGAGGCGGGGCTCGAGGTCCTCAAGGCCGCCACCAAGCTCAAGGACATCACGGAGGTCACGGTGCTCGACTGCGGCATCGTCGTGACCTTCTGATGACCCCCACGTGACCTTTCCCTCGTCGGGTCGTCCCTCACGTGACCTCCCCCTCGCAGGGTCGTCCCCCACGTGACCTCCCCCTCGCAGGGTCGTCCCCCACGTGACGTCCCCCCTCCTTCCCTCCCTCCCCCCTCGGTCCTCTCCCGTGGCCCTGGAGTGACACACAGACATATCTCTGACACGAAACGAACACTTTGACACAACACGACACTCCCCCATCTGTGATACGACACTGACCAGAGACCACACACGGACCAAGACGCCAAGAACGACATTCCACGAAGAGAAGAAAATAGAATAAAGATAAATAAAGATAAAGAAAACCAAGAAAACTCGGTACACTGATACGGCAGCGCCCGCCACGGCACCCACGCGATAACCCCCACGTCCAAAATGTACAAACATATTATCCTATTTAGACGACCCGCGCTGGGCGTTCCTCCCGGACCCCTCGTCGCGCCACGGAGCGAGAGCGAAGAGGATGAGAAAAGAGCGAGAGAAGGAACGGAGAAGAAGTGTTTTTGAGAAAGGACGAAGAAAACCTTCAAGATATGTTTTCAAGCAAAGGTGAACAAGTAAAAAGTTAGAAAAGGAGGCACCTTCGCCTAATTCTTGATTGTGCAATATATATATATATATATATATATATATATATATATATATATATATATATATATATATATATATATATATATATATATATATATATA
>NC_091552.1:52169581-52174581 GCF_042767895.1 Penaeus vannamei
AAAACCCTCCTTTAAAACGCCTGCTCTACCAACAAGTCCCTACCGGATCTTCAACCAGCGAGGGACGTGTCTTGTGGCGGTCAATTCAGCCGAGTCTTGGGAATTTCCGTCCAGGTAATGTTACGTTGCCTTTCGCTAGTTTTAGACCCATTTCGCCTTTCTGGTGGCGATGGGGAGAAAGGGAGAGGGAGAGGGAGGAGGGGAGAGGAAGGAAGGAAGGAAGAGAGGGAGAGAGGGGGAGAGGGAGGGAGGGAGGGGAGGGGGAGGGAGGGAAGGGAGAAGAGAGAGAAACAGACAGAGAGGGAGAGGAAGACAGAAAGAGAAAGAGAGAGAAAAAAACAGACAGAGGGAGAGGAAGGGAGAAAGAGAGAGAGAGAGAGAGAGAGAAACAGACAAAGGGGGAGAGGAAGGGAGAAAGAGAGAGAGAGAGAGAGAGACAAACAGACAGAGAGGGAGAGGAAGGTAGAAAGAGAAAGAGAGACAGACAGACAGACAGATAAACAGAGAGGGAGGGAGATGAAGAGAGAGAGACAGACAGACAAAGAGGGAGAGAGAGAGAGAGAGAGAGGAAGGGAGACGGGGAGGAAGGGAGAGAGAAAGAGTATGTGTGTGTCTGAAGAAAGCATCATACGCTAAAAAAAATTGCTTAAAATACCACATAATGAAAAATGCAAATAAACCTCAAACCCCTAATCCACGAGACAAACAATCCAAACAGATAAATAGCACAGATAAAGATACGGCCTCAGGAAACCTCGGAGGCGAACTCCTGACAAGAAAATAGAGATTAAAAAAAACCCGCATGCTTGCTTCTCCGGCAGTCACCCGCCAGCAGTCGAGAGGTGAGGTTGTGTCCGCTCTCAGACGCAGCCCTTGATCACTGGCGCCTTCACATTTCGTGATTAATTCATAAATTTCCCACTCTGTTTGATATCATCTGACTCCTCTTATCCTATCTGAAGAATGGAGTGAGGTGAGAAGCGTGAAGAACCACCCCTTTCCAAAGAGGCGGAAACACGTGCACAGCCGAGAATTCCTTGCATCCTCCCAAGAAATCCCACACAATATAGAGACCCACTTCACGGCGCATCCCAAGGAAAAAAGGAGACACCGAAATCCCTCGCCAGATTTAAGGATGTGAAAACCACGGCGTCTGCTGCAGGAACTCCGGCCCCCTTCGCCGCCCTTCGCATTTCAAGAAGTCCCAAGTAAGAGTCGGGAGCCTGGGGCGTGGGAGGGTGGGGGGAGAGGGGGGTAGGATGGGGAGGATGGGGGGGGGGGCGTCAGTCAGGCTGCAAAATGCTGACTGATAAGGATTGTGTGCTGAGCGGGGCGAGTCACTCCGGGTGCTGGCATGTTTGGTGTGGGAAGGTCTGGTGTGTTTGGTTCTCTCTGTCTATCTCTCTATCTATTTATCTTTGCTTCTTTCTCCCTATAGCTGTTTAATTTTGCCTCTTGCTCTCTGTATCTGTTTGTCTCTGTCTCTTTCTCTCTGTATCTATTTGTCTATCTGTTTATCTACCTATCTATCGTTCTAACTCTCTCTATCTTTTCAATTATCTTTCTAATTCTCTCTCTCTCTCTCTCTCTCTCTCTCTCTCTCTCTCTCTCTCTCTTCTCTCCGATTCATTCTCTCGCTCACTTTATCCTCCTCTCCTCCTCTCTCTCTCTCTCTCTCTCTCTCTATCTCTCTTTTCTCTTTCTCTCACTATCCATCTATCTTTATATCTATCTATCTATGTCTCCCTCCCTTCCTCACCCTTACCTTCTCCCTCTCTCTCCCTCCCTCTCTCCTTCCCTCTTCCCTCACCCTCACCCCCTCAGCCCTCCCCCTCCCCCTCTCCCTCCCTCTCCCTCCCTCTCTCCCTCTGTGCATATGATTTTAATTAGCAAAGAATAGAACAGCCTGACTTGCATATTCAAAACAGCCAATGCATGCTTCAAACTCGCGTGAAATATGGCGCAAAATATCCGTAGACTTTTAAGACACGACTGGCGGGAAGTAAGTTGCCAATTACCAAATAGAATCGGGATTTTTGTAATGTTGGATGGATTAGTTAAAAATGTTTAGAAGTTGGTAGTTTAATGGTTATAGGATGATATTAGAAGTAGAATTAGTTATATTGAAATAGAGGTTGCTATCATGGAGATTATCATCACTGTTATCATTTACATCATTATCATTCTGATTATGATTTTCATTATGACGTATAATATTATCAACAATGTCATCATTGAGACTATCATTATTATCAGTATAATTATTATCATTTTTGCTGTTATCATCATCATTACTATTATCATTGTGGATATCATTATTGATATTATTATTATCATTGTTCTTGTCGTTGTTATTACCTTTATTATTATCATTATTGTCATTACTTTTATAATAATTGATATTGTAATAATCATTGTCATTATTACTTTTACCATTATAAATGATATCATTATTACTGCTATCATTTGTAATATTATCAATATTGTTATCGTAATTATTATTACTTTAATGTCATCATTATGATTATCATGATTATTTTTATTGTTGTTAATATTATTGTTATTGTTATTTTCATTATTATCATTATTAATATATTGTTATTATTATCATTATTATTATCATTATTGATGTTATTATTATTATCATTATTACTATCATTATTATTATCATTATTACTATCATTATTATTATCATCATTGTTACGATCATTATTGTTGTTAATACAATTACTATTATTGATATTACTATTACCATTATTTATATTATTTTCTTATCATTATTATATCATTATCACGATACCATCAAATTTGGCATTATCATTGTCATAGTATCATCATTATCATTGTCATTATCATCATTATTATCACCATCATCATTACTATCCTCATCATTATCATTATCATTATTATTACTACCATCATCATTACTATCCTCATCATTATCATTATCATTATTATTACTACCATCATCATTACTATCCTCATCATTATCATTATCATCATTATTACTACCATCATCATTACTATCCTCATCATTATCATTATCATCATTATTACTACCATCATCATTATTATCCTCATCATTATCATTATCATCATTATTACTACCATCATCATTATTATCCTCATCATTATCATTACCATTATTATTACCACCATCATCATTACTATCCTCATCATTATCATTATCATCATTATTACTACCATCATCATTACTATCCTCATCATTATCATAGTATCATCATTATCATTATCATCATTATTACTACCATCATCATTATCATTATCGTCATTATTACTACCATCATCATTACTATCCTCATCATTATCATTATCATCATTTTCAGCATTGTAATTCAAAGATACATTTTCATTAGAAATACTGCATGGATATTTGCATGTTATACTTTAACTACAATTAAATGACGCATTATTACCTCTTTCACTTTTGTCAGAGTTACATGACATATTACACAGTACACACCCTGTCTTCACCAGGTTTATATCATAAAAGTTTGTTAGTTACATTTTTATCGGAATGACATGATAAAAAAGTTGCATTATTGCAAAATTCCATTATTGCAAAATTATTTTCTTTAAGTATCTATTCCTGTAATAGCAATGGCATTAATCAATATCATTAGGAGACTATTTTTTTTTTGTATATATATATATATATATATATATATATATATATATATATATATATATATATATATATATATATATATATATATATATATATATATATATATATATAACTATGGTCCTCATTAGTGGTTTTGCAACATGCGTGAAATATTGCAAGCGCTGTAGCATTACGTCTATTGCTGTCTGCTTTTGCAACTTGCAATAACCACAGGAATTTGGAGACTGTACTTTTTACTTTTACTTTGGCTTGTTCTTGTTTTGTTGTTGTTTTTTTTGTTTTTTTTGTTGTTGTTTTGTTCTTGTTTTGTTGTTGTTTTTGTTGTTGTTTTGTTGTTTTTGTTCTTGTTCTTGTTTTGTTGTTCCTGTTGTTCTTGTTGTTGTTCTTGTTTTGTTGTTTTTGTTTTGTTGTTCTTGTTCTTTATCTATTTTTTTAAGAAATTATTTATCAAGAAATTATTTAAGAAAATTTATCTTGTTTTGTTGTTGTTCTTGTTCTTGTTTTGTTGTTCTTCTTCTTGTTTTGTTCTTTTTCTTCTTTTGTTGTTCGGTTTTTGTTATCATTAGTATTGTTATCATTATCTTTATCGTCAGTTATCGCCGTTAGCATTACCAGCATCGGTGTTTATGTTTTTTTGTTATCACTTGTAGTCGTAGCCGTAGAAGTAGTAGTAGCAACATTAGTAGTAGGAGTAGTAGTAGTAGTAGGAGGAGGAGGAGGAGGAGGAAGAGGAGTGGGAGTAGGAGAAGGATTAGGAGTAGTAAGAGAAGTAGTAGTTAGAGTTGTAGTAGGAGGAGGAGGAGGATTAATAGTAGTATGAGGAGTAGGAGTAGTAGCAGTAGTAGTGGTGGAGGTAGTAGTTGTAGCAGTAGCAGTAGTAGTAGTCGCAGTAGTAGTAGTAACAGTAATAGTAGTAGCAGTAGTAGTGGTGGAGGTAGTAGTTGTAGCAGTAGCAGTAGTAGTAGTCGCAGTAGTAGTAGTAACAGTAATAGTAGTAGTAGTGGTGGTGGTAGTGGAGGTAGTAGTAGTAGTAGTACCAGAATTTGTATCCTTAGTCTTGCCAGTTGTAATAGTATTGTAATAATCATTACTATTACCAATAATTTCATAATCATCACTATCATCATCACTACTTCTATTACCATCACCATTATCATAATTTCCATTCTTATCATAGCTAATATGATTATCGTTACCATTACCACTACTACTTCTGATATTATTATCGCTACTACAATTACTATCATCCTTATTATCATGATCATAGCTCCTGTTGCTGTTGTAATTACCATTATCTGTATCATCTTATTCATGATTATTTATTATTATTATCTTTCTTATTGTTACCATT
>NC_091552.1:52179581-52182081 GCF_042767895.1 Penaeus vannamei
CTTCTTTCTTTCTCTGTCTCTCTCTGCCTCTCTCTCTGTCTGTCTGTCTCTTTAACCTTATATATAGCAACAACAACATATAACAACAACAACATATATATAACAACAACAACATATAACAACAACATATATAAACATATATATATATATATATATATATATATATATATATATATATATACTCTCTCTCTCTCTCTCTCTCTCTCTCTCTCTCCCTCTCTCTCTCTCTCTCGTCTCTCTCTCTCTCTCTCTCTCTCTCTCTCTCTCTCTCTCTCTCTCTCTCTCTCTCTCTCTCTCTCTCTCTCTCTCTCTCTCTCTCTCTCTCTCTCTCTCTCTCTCTCTCTCTCTCTCTCTCTCTCTCTCCCTCTCTCTCTGTTCCTTTCTCTCTCTCTCTCTCTCTCTCTCTCTCTCTCTCTCTCTCTCTCTCTCTCTCTCCCTCTCTCTCTCTCTCTCTCTGTCATATATATATTTTTTGAATTATTTTTTAAGCAGATAATCACGCTCTAGACCTTAAAACCGCCACCAAATTTAAATATGTCGAAACCAACAATTTAACAACACCAGTCATATATTTTCCTCTCCTCTCTCTATCTTTCTCTCTCCTTTTCGTCCCAACGTCCGCTAAAGATAAACCAAGAGATAATTATGTTCTTAGAAAAGCGGATTAACCGAGGGAGATAAATTGTGCTCCATCTTGAATCTTGACGCTCCGAAGTGGGGAAAATACTTAGGGCTATCATCTTCGTAATTTCAATTCATTCCACTTTTGTTTTCCTTACTTTCATACCACTTGTTTTAGATCCTTTTATATAAACATCTAAACAATATCGGAAATTCTTCGACTCTTACACTCTTACCGTAAAAAATTAGCGATCACGAAGTATAAATGTCGTTTTGTTGATGTTGAAAGATGAAAGCGTAAAAATGCTATCCCCACACCTTGGCCAAGTTGCTTCAGGTTTCAAGAGAGATCAAAACTGGTTAAAACTAGATATACATTCCAGTTTGAGTTTGTTTGACACATTCCCTGACCTTCAAGAGCATAATGGTGTAATAAAGCATTTTTTTTCCATCATAGTCTGTTGATATTTTTTTCTTCTTCGTTTTTTCCCTTTCTTAACCTTTCTTGACTATTATTGTTTTATGTTTTTTATCTATTTTCTCTCTTGCTTCTTATCTCTTACTCAGTTATCTTGATTCCGTTTACATGTCTTACTTTTTTTCTGATTTGCATCGTTACTTGTTTTTAATTTTCCTTTTTTTCCAAACTAGTTCATTCCGGTGCCCGTTTTCTTCCCAGGGTATAGAAAACGGGTATTCGTCCTCGTATCCTGCCGCCATTTTTTTTTTTTTTTCTTTTTTCTTTTTTGTCTGATATAATTTGAAGTTGGGTTGCGTGTTATGGTGGATTTTGATATGCACTTATTATCTCTCTTTTTTGCTCTTTTTCTTATTTCTTTTTTCTCTCTTTATCAATGTCTTTCTTTCTCTCTATCTGTCTATCTGTGTATCTCCCTCTGTCTATTTATCACTTCATCTCTTTTTCCTTCCCTTCCTCTCTCTCTCTCTCTCTCTCTCTCTCTCTCTCTCTCTCTCTTTACATATCGAATGAGTGTTCTATCTCTATCTCTCCCTCCTCTTCCTCTCCCCCTCTCCTCCTCCCTCCTATATCCCTCTCCCTCTCCCCCTCCTCATACTCCCTCTCCCTCCCCATACCCCTCCCTCCTCCTCATCCTCATCCTCTCCCTCTCCCTCCTCCTCCCCATACCCCCTCTCCTTCTCCCCCCCACCTATCCCCATCTCCCTCTCCCTCTCCATATCCCCTCTCTCCCTCTCCCCTCTCCCTTCTCCCTCCCTCCCCTCCCTAGACCCCCTCTCCCCTCTCCCCCCTCTTTCCTTCCCCCCCTCCCCCCTCCTATCCCCCATCTCCCTCTCCACTCCCATATCCCCCTCTCCCCTCTCCCTCTCCTTCTCCCTCCCCCCCCCACCCCTCTCCCTCCCCTAGACCCCTCTCCCCCTCTCCCCCCTCTCCCTTCTCCCCCTCCCTTTATCCCCATCTCCCTCTCCCTCCCCATACCCCCTCCCCTTCCCCTCTCCTCCCTCCCCCCTCCTCCCTCTCCCCTCTCCCTCCCTCTATCTCCCTCTCCTCCTCCCCCTCTCCCTCTCTAGACCCCCTCCTCTCCCTCCCTAGACCCCCTCTCTCTCCCTCCCTCCCTCCCTCTCTCCTCTCCCTAGACCCCCCTCTCCCTCTCTCCCTCCCTCTCCCTCCCTAGACCCCCTCTCTCCCTCCCTCATACAACACCCACACGTATCAGACTAGACCCCCTCTCTCCCTCCTCCCCCCTCCCCTCCCTCCCCTCCCACCCTCCCTCCCCTCCCCCTCTCCCTCCCTCCCTCCCTCTCTCCCTCCCTCATACAACACCCACACGTATCAGACCAGGTGTTCAGCACAGAGAGGGAGAGAGACAAGGCAGGTAAGGTGATCAGGTATGCAAGCAAG
>NC_091552.1:52184581-52189581 GCF_042767895.1 Penaeus vannamei
TTTATTGTTTTTCTTTTTCTTTCTTTCTACTTTGTTTCTTTTTTCTAATATTTTGTTTTCTTGTTTTTTCTTTCTTTCTTTGTTCGTTTCTTCCCCTCTCTTTCGTTTTGCTTTTTATTTATGTTGCTTCTTTTATTTCTCTCTCTCTTTCTTTCTTTCTAACAACAACAACAACAACAACAACAACAATATATATATATATATATATATATATATATATATATATATATATATATATATATATATATATATATATATATATAACATATATACGTATATATATGATAACGTGCATTACGTTTCTTTCTTTCTTTCTTTCTTTCTTTCTTTCTCTCTCTCTCTCTCTCTCTATCTTTATTTCTTTCTCTCTCTCTCTCTCTCTCTCTCTCTACTCTCTCTCTCTCTTTCTCTCTCTGTGTCTCTCTCTGTCTGTCTGTCTGTCTCTCTCTCTCGCTCTCTCTCTCTCAATCTCTCTCTCTCTCTCTCTCTCTCTCTCTCTCTCTCTCTCTCTCTCTCTCTCTCTCTCTCTCTCTCTCTCTCTCCCTCTCTCTCCCTCTCTCTCTCTCTCTCTCTCTTTCTCTCTTTTCCCACTCTCTCTATCTATCAAGCTATCTATCTGTCTGTCTGTCTGTCCTCTCTGTCTGTCTCTCTCTCTCTCTCTCTCTCTCTCTCTCTCTCTCTCTCTCTCTCTCTCTCTCTCTCTCTCTCTCTCTCTCTCTCTCTCTCTCTCTCTCTCTCTCTCTCTCTCTCTCTCTTTCTCTCTCTCTCTCTTTCTCTCCCTCTCTCTCTATATATATATATTTGTTTATCAGTATTCATTTGTTTAATTTTCTCTACAAATGTTATAATTACGACTATTATCCATGACGCCATTGAAATTATTGTTTTTCTTTCTCATAAAGCTTTTTTTTTTTCCTCCCAGAAATAACCCTTATGTCGTTATAAAAGTTTTAGCACTTTCATCTCCCCATTTCATCACTGGCAGCTCCCGTACTCTCAGATTCGTTTCAGATACATCGACCTTTTGACCTTTTCGATACAAAGACGTGTTTCGTAATAACCATTGCAATTATTGTGCATCGGGCATGGTATAAAAAGAAAGAGAAAAAGATGGTTCACGGTACAAAAAGAAAAAGAAAGACGGTTCACGGTACAAAAAGAAAGAAAAAGAAAAAGAAAAACAAGGTTCACGGTACAAGAAAAAGACGGTTCACTGTACAAAAAGAAAATAAAAAGGAAAAGAAAAAGAAAGGTTCACGGTACAAAAAGAAAAAAAAAAAAAAGAAAAAGACGATTCACGGGACAAAAAAAGGACGGTTCCACGGTACAAAAAGAAAAAAAGGAGAAAGAACAAGACAGTTCACGGTACAAAAAAAGGAAAAAAAGACGGTTCACGGTACAAAAAGAAAAAAAGAAAGAAAGAAAAAGAGACAGTTTCACGGTACAAAAAAAAGGTTCACGGTACAAAAAAAAAGAAAAAAAAAAGTAAAAGACGGTTCACGGCACAAAAACAAAAAAAAAAAAAAAGACGGTTCCACGGTACAAAAAGAAAAAAAGAAAGAAAAAGAAACAAGACGGTTCACGGTACAAAAAGAAAAAAAGAAGAAGGAAGAAAAAGACGGTTCACGGTACAAAAAGAAAAAAGAAAGAAAAAGAAAAGGGAGCTTGGTTCACGAATTTACAAAAAAAAAGGTTCACGGTACAAAAAAAAGAAAGAAAAGGAAAAAGAAAAAGACGGTTCACGGTACAAAAAGAGAAAAAAAAAAAAAAAAGACGGTTCACGGTACAAAAAAAAAAAAAAAAGAAAGAAACAGAAAAAGACGGTTCACGAGTACAAAAAGAAAAGAAAGAAAAAGACGGTTCACACGCAAAAAGAAAAAAGAAGGAAAAAGAAAAAGACGGTTCACGGTACAAAAAGAAAAAAAGAAAGAAAAAGAAAAAGACGGTTCACGGTACAAAAAGAAAAAAAGAAAGAAAAAGAACGGTTCAAGACGGTTCACAGTACAAAAGAAAAAGAAGAGAAAGAAAAAGACGGTTCCCGGTACAAAAAAAAAAGAAAAAGAAAAAGAAAAAACCGGTTCAAGGTACAAAAAAAAGAAAAAGAAAAAGACGGTTCACGGTACAAAAAGAAAAAAAGAAAGAAAAAAGAAAAAGACGGTTCACGGTACAAAAGAAAAAAAGAGAAGAAAAAGAAAAAGACGGTTCACGGTACAAAAGAAAAAAAGAAAAGAAAAAGACGGTTCACGGTACGCAAAAGAAAAAAAGAAAGAAAAAGAAAAAGACTGGTTCACGGTACAAAAGAAAAAAAGAAAGAAAAAGAAAAAGACGGTTCACGGTACAAAAAAGAAAAAAAGAAAAAGAAAAAAGAAAAAGACGGTTCACGGTACAAAAAGAAAAAAGAGAAAGAAAAAGAAAGACGGTTCACGGTACAAAAGAAAAAAGAAAGAAAAAGAAAAAGACAGGTTCACAGGTACAAAAAAAAAAGAAAAAAAAAAAGAAAAGACGGTTCACGGTACAAAAAGAAAAAAAGAAAGAAAAGAAAAAGACGGTTCACGAGTACAAAAGAAAAAAAGAAAGAAAAAGAGACAGCGGTTCACGGTACAAAAGAAAAAAAGAAAGAAAAGAAAAGACGGTTCACGGTACAAAAAGAAAGAGAAAAAAAGAAAAAGAAAAAGACGGTTCACGGTACACCAAAAGAAAAAAAGGAAAAAGAAAAAGACGGTTCACGGTACAAAAAGAAAAGAAAAAAAAAAAGGCGGTTCCACGGTACAAAGAAAAAAAGAAAGAAAAAGAAAAAGACGGTTCACGGTACAAAAAGGAAAAAAAGAAAAAAAAAGACAAGGTTCCACGGTACAAAAAAAAAAAGAAGAAAGAAGAAAAAGACGGTTCACGGTACAAAGAAGAAAAAGAAAGAAAAAGAAAAAGACGGTTCACGGTACCAAAAGAAAAAAAAGAAAAAGAAAAGACGGTTCACGGTACAAAAAGAAAAAAAAGAAAGAAAAAGAAAAAGAGACGGTTCACGGTACAAAAAAGAAAAAAAGAAAAAAAAAAAAGACGGTTCACGGTACAAAAAGGAAAAAAAGGAGAAAAAAAAAGACGGTTCACGGTACAAAAGAAAAAGAAAAAGAAAAAGACGGTTCACGGTACAAAAGAAAAAAAGAAAGAAAAAGAAAAGACGGTTCACGGTACAAAAGAAAAAAAGAAAGGAAAAGAAAAAGACGGTTCACGGTACAAAAAAAGAAAAAAGAAAGAAAAGAAAAAGACGGTTCCACGAGTACAAAAAGAAAAAAAGGAAAAGAAAAGACGGTTCCACGGTACAAAAAGAAAAAAAAGGAAAAAAAAAAGACGGTTCACGGTACAAAAAGAAAAAAAGAAAGAAAAAGAAAAAGACGGTTCACGGTACAAAAAAAAAAAAGGTTCACGGTACAAAAAAAAAAAGAAAAGGGAAAAGAAAAAGACGGTTCACGGTACAAAAAAAAAAAAAAAAAAAAAAAAAGACGGTTCACAGTACAAAAGGAGAAAAAAAAAAAAGGGAAAAGAAAAGACGGTTCACGGTACAAAAAAAAAAAAAAAAAAAAAAAAAAAAAGAAGCGGTTCACAGTACAAAAAGAAAAAAAGAAAGAAAAAAAAAAAGACGGTTCACGGTACAAAAAGAAAAAAAGAAAGAAAAAGAAAAACAGGGTTCACGGTACAAAAAAAAAAAGAAAAAGACAAAGACGGTTCACGGTACAAAAAGAAAGAAAAAAATACGGTTCACGGTACAAAAATTTATAAAAAGGAAAGAAAAAGAAAAATACGATTCACGGTAAAAAAAAAGAAAAAAAAAGGACGGCTCACGGTACAAAAAGAAAAAAAGAAAGAAAAAGAAAAAGACGGTTCACGGTACAAAAAGAAAAAAAAAGGAAAAGAAAAAGACGGTTCACGGTACAAAAAAAAAAAAAAAAAAAAAAAAAAAGACGGCTCACGGTACAAAAAGAAAAAAGAAAGAAAAAGAAAAAAAGACGGTTCACGGTTCACGAGTACAAAAAAAAAAAAAAGAAAAGAAAAAGACGGTTCACGGTACAAAAAAAAAAAAAAAAAAAAAAAAAAAAAGACGGTTCACGGTACAAAAAAGAAAAAAAGAAAGAAAAAAGAAAAAGACGGTTCACGGTACAAAAAAGAAAAGAAAAAAGGAAAAGAAAAAAACGGTTCACGGTTCACGAGGTACAAAAAAAAAAAAAAAAAAGGAAAGAAAAAGACGGTTCACGGTCACAGTACAAAAAAAAAGAGAAAAAGAAAAAGAAAAAGACGGTTCACGGTACAAAAAAAAAACAAGGTTCACGGTAAAAAAAAAAAAAAAAAGGAAAAAGAAAAGTAAAAGACGGTTCACGGTACAAAAAGAAAAGAAAAAGAAAAACAAGGTTCACGGTACAAAAAAAAGAAAAGAAAAGAAAAAAACGGTTCACGGTACAAAAAGAAAAAAAACAAAAAAAAAAAAAAAAGACGGTTCACGGTACAAAAAGAAAAAAAAGAAAAAAAAAAGACGGTTCACGGTACAAAAAGAAAAAAAAAAGGAAAAGAAAAAGACGGTTCACGGTACAAAAAGAAAAAAAAAAAGGAAAAGAAAAAGACGGTTCACGGTACAAAAAGAAAAAAAAGAAAAAAAATAGACGGTTCACGATTTTTTCCCGCGTGAAAGCGCCGGATAACCGGGCACGTTTCAGATTTTTTCCCGTCTGTCGATTTTTTTCCCGTCTGTCGATTTTTTTCCCGTTTGTCGATTTTTTCCCGTCTCGATTTTTTTCCTGTCTATGTCTGTGAATGCAATTTTTTTAATGGGATGGCGTTTTTTTTTTTAATTATAGTGAGTGATATAAAATTGATGAATCGAAAAAGAGAGAGAAATAAATACTGAAATACAAAAAAAAAAGTCTATGTGTCTGTGAATGCAATTTTTTAAATGGGATGGCGTTTTTTTATTTATGGTGAGTGATATAAAATTGATGAATCATAAAGAGAAA
>NC_091552.1:52207071-52222071 GCF_042767895.1 Penaeus vannamei
TATTATTATTGCTATTATCATCATTATTATTATTATTATCATCATCATTATTATTATCATTATTGTTATTATCATTATTATTGTTATTATTATTAGTAGTAGTAGTAGTATTATCATTACTATTATTATTATTGTTTTTGTTATTATCATCATCTTTATCATTTTCATTATTGTTATCATTGTTATCATTATGATCATCATCTTTATCATCATTGCATTTATCGTTGCTTTTATCATTCTTCTTGTATTAATGATGATTATTATTGTTATTGTTGTTGTCATCATCATCATTATTATCATTATCATTATCATTATCATTATTATTATTAATGTTATTACTATTTTTGTTGTTATTATTATTGTTATTATTACTATTATTATTATTATTGTTTTTATGAATATTACTGTTTTTGTTGTTGTTATTATTATTATTATTATTATTATTATTATTATTATTATCATTACTATTAATATTACCATAATCATTATCAGCATTAGCATTATCAACAATACTATTATTATTGTAAATATTATTATCATTGTTAGTAATAGTAGTAGACATTAGTAGTAGCAGTAGTAGTAAAAGAAGTAGAAGTATCACTGTTATCATAAATAGCATTGATAGTAATAGCAAAGTGTTGACTGTTATAGCACTTTTATCGTAATTTTCTAAGTTACTGTAATATAATATCTTTAACTCCATTATCATTATTATTATTTTTGATGTGATTTTCATTATTGTGATAGTGATGGTGATAGTAGTAGTAATAGTAGTAATGATTATGATGATTAAAATATTATTATTGTTGTTGTTAGTAGTAATATCATTAATATTAGTATTGGTATCAATACCGTTAATATTCTTATAGCTATAAGTATTTCATTATTATTATCATCATTGCTATCGACAATATTATCAAATCTATCATTACCATCATTATCAGCAATTTTTTTAAATAGTTGTTATTAGCGAAGAATTTTTAAAATATTTAACGTATTTTTTTTCTTTTCTTTTTCTTTTTCTTTTTACTCCTGGCTTACATATGACGTCACTCGTAAGACGCGAAGCAAGAAATGAGAAAAAGAGTGACGTCACAGTGCATCATATTGACATCACCCCTCCCCCCTCCCTATCCTCCCCCCCCCGACGTCTCCCCCACCCCCCCCAAGCCCCCATTTCATTAAAATTCATCCTCTACGCTCTTCTTTCGACATAAAAACGAAAATATAAGAAAAGAGAAACACACTTTGAAGAAAATATTCCTCGAGTATTTGATTATACGTTTTCGTGAGCGATTTTCTTGTCAATAATAATCTTTTTAAGTTACTGTGAGTAGCGAGACGGCGCCACACCCCGTTTTCTGTTGCAAAGAATTTTGTTGTTGATGTCGAATTTATGTCTCTTATTTTTCTTTTTCCTTGCTTTATTCTCATTTTTATATGTGATATGTATACGTATTCACATAATACTGTTGTTATTGTCGAATCTATGTCTATTTGGATTTTTTTCCTTGTTTTATTCTCATTTTTATATATGTTATGTATTCAAATAATATTGTACTGTCGAATTTATGTATTTTTAGAATTTGTTTTGTCTGGTTTTATTTTCATTTTTTATATGTGTTATGTGCACGTCTTCACATAATATTGTTGTTATTGTTGAAATTATGTCTTTTTAGAATTTGTGTTGTCGTTTTATTTTCATTTTTATATATGTTACGTATATGTATTCACAAATAGACATATATATATATATAAACATACACACACACACACACACACACACACACACACACACACACACACACACACACACACACACACACACACACACACACACACACACACACACACACACAGTCGCACACACACACACACACACTTACACACACGCGTATAGACAAATAAATACATACAGATTAACAGACATAGACATACAGACACATACCAACCCCCACCAACCCAAATTCCTTAAAACCATAAATATCCTTAAAAATTATTTATTTCTTCTCTTCCTAAAACTTAAATCCCAAAATGATATTACTCTCAGTACCCATTAGTCAATATTATTCTCGTGCGTGTATGTGCGTGCATGTGTGTGTGTGTGTGCGTGTGTATGTGTGTGTGTGTGTGTGTGTGTGTGTGTGTGTGTGTGTGTGTGTGTGTGTGTGTGTGTGTGTGTGTGTGTGCATGTGTGTGTGTGTGCATGTGTGTGTGTGTGTGTGTGTGTTGTGTGTGTATCTGTGTCTCTCTGTGTGTGTATGGATGTATGTATGTAAGTATTTATGTATACATGTATGTATGTACGTATAAGTGCTTATGCTCAAGTATTTGGTTTTGTGTCTGTGTGCATGTATGTATCTGTGTACGCATATATGTACGCATGCATGTATGTACGAATATACGCGTGTATTTATTGTTCAAATAACAACCCTCTCGCCACCCCCTAATTCCCAACACCACCCACAGATGGCGTGGAAGTGTGTACAAGCTGGTGTGGCCTGAGCTGAGCACCTACCTGCTCCTGTACGCCCTCTTCTCCACCATCTACAGAGTGGTTCTGGACGACCAAGGACGGAGGTGAGTGTATATTTAGCTTTTAGTGTATGTCTATCTATCTGTCTGTATGTGTGTGTGTGTGTGTGTGTGTGTGTGTGTGTGTGTGTGTGTATGTATGTATGTGTGTATCTATCTATCTCTCTCTCTCTCTCTCTCTCTCTCTCTCTCTCTCTCTCTCTCTCTCTCTCTCATATATATATATATATATATATATATATATATATATATATATATATATATATATATATATTATATATATATATATATGTACATATATATAATATATATATATATATATATATATATATATATATATATATATATATATATGCATGTATGTATGTATATATATATATATATATATATATATATATACATATATATATATATATATATATATATATATATATATATATATATGTATATATATGTACATATATGTATATACATACATATATGTATTCATTCATCTATTCATTTATCTGTCTGTTCATTTATTTACTTGCTTATTTGGGTATCCATTCATCAATTCCCTAATTTATATATTTATGTTTGTTTATTGATCAATTTACTCTTTTTGTGATATGAACTTTGTTTTTAATGAATTAGTAGATTTACTTGCTAATTTCACATCAGCTCCGAATTCCTCTCATGTTAACTCTGAACTATTTGCAAATTCAGTATTTGATGATTCTGAAATGCTCCCTTCATCCTATATTCCATCTTAAGTCATCCTCATGTTCACCCTTCAGCCACCCTAACCACTCGTGTTCATCCGTCACCCACTCTCATCTTCATCCACAAACCTTCCCTTCCACCTCCTCTCCCCTCATACCTTCCCCCCACCCCACCACCCACCCCCACTCCCACCTTTCAACACACTACCCCCTCCCAACTCACCCCCTCTCCGCTCCCTCTCTCCCAACACATGCACAACCCCCTCCAAACTCACCCACCCCACTCGCTCCATCTCCCTCCCAACAAACAACCCCCTCCAAAATCACATCCCCCTTCTCTCTCCCCCTCTCCCCAACACACAACCCCCTGTAACTCAACCCCCCCCCTTCTCTCTCCCCTCTCACTCCCAACACACACACAATCCCCTCCAACTCACCCCCCTCACTCTCTCTCCCCTCTCCCTCCCAACACACTACCCACTCCAACTCGCCCCCCCCTCTCGCTCCCCCCTCTCACCAACACACTTACACAACCACCCTCAAACTCATCCCCCCTCTCTCATCCCTCTCTCCCTCCCAACACACTACACTCCAACTCCTTCTCTCTCTCCCTCACCAACACACACACAACCCCCCCAAACTCACCCACCCACTCTCCCCCTCTCCCAACACACTACCTCCAACTCACCCCCGCCCCCCTCTCTCTCCCTCTCCCCAATGACACACACAACCCCTCAGATTCACCCCACCCCCTCTCTCTCTCTCCCTCTCCCAACACACACACAACCCCTCAGATTCACCCCACCCCCTCTCTCTCTCTCCCTCTCCCAACACACACACAACCCTCTCCAAACTCTCACCCACCCCACTTGCTCCCTCTCTCCCCTCTCCCTCCCAACACACAACCTCCAACTCTTACCCCCCTTCTCTCCTCTCCACTCTCCCAACACACAACACCCTCCAAACTCACCCCCCCCTCTCTCTCCCTCTCTCCCAACACACTACCTCCAACTCACCTCCCTCTTCCTCTCTCCCTCTCCCAACACACACACAACCCCCTCCAAACTCACCCACCCCACTCGCTCCCTCTCCCCCTCTCCCTCCCAACACACTACATCCAACTCCACCTCCCCCTCTCTCTCTCCATCATCTCTCCCTCTCTCCCGCCTTGAAAGGACCTTCTCACCTCCCCCTTCTCTCTCCCCTCTCTCTCCCCCATGCAACACACTACCTCCAACACACAACCCCCTCCAACTCACCCCCCCCCTTCCTCTCTCCCCCTCTCTCGCTCCTTCTCTCCCCAACAAAACAACCCCCTCCAACTCACCTCCCCCCTCTCTCACCCCCTTCTCTCTCCCCCCTCTCCCGCAGGACCTTCGAGCAGGTGTCCCTCTACTGCCACCACTTCAGCGACCTCATCCCCGTGTCCTTCGTCCTGGGTTTCTACGTCAGCATCGTCCTGCAGAGGTGGTGGGCGCAGTACATGAGCCTCCCCTGGCCTGACTCTCTGGCTCTCATCGTCTCCACGTCGATCCACGGACATGTGGGTTTGTTTTCGGGGGGTTGGGGGTGTGGGGTGGGGGTGGGGGTGTGGGGTGGGGGTGGAGTTGGGAATGGGGTGGGTGGGTTGGGGGTGTGAGGTTGCAGAGGTGGGGGTGAGAGGGGGAGGGTGGTGGGAGGGGAGGGTTGGGTGGAGGGGGAGGGTTGGTTGGGGTGGGTGGGGAGTTTTGTTTTGTTTTGTTTCGTTTGACTTTTGTATGTAAGTTTGGAGGGGTAGCTCTCTCTCTTTCTCTCTATCTGTCTATCTCTGTCTCTCTCTCTCTCTCTCTCTCTCTCTCTCTCTCTCTCTCTCTCTCTCTCTCTCTCTCTCATCTCTCTCTCACTCTCTCTCTCTCTCCCTCTCCCTCTATCTCTCCCTCTCCCTCTCCCTCTCCCCCTCTCCCTCTCCCACCTCTCCCTCTATCTCTCCCTCTCCCTCTCCCTCTCCCTCTCCCTCTCCCCTCCCCATGTCTCTCTTTCTCCCTTTCACTCCTCCTCCCTCTTCCTCTCCTTCTCCCTCCCCCTCCCTCTCCCTCTCCCTCTATCTCTCCCTCTCCCTCCTCCCTCTCCCCCTCCCTCTCCCTCTCTCTCTCCCTCTCCCTCTCCCTCTCTCCTCTCCCTCTCCCTCTCCCTCTCCCTCTCCCTCTCCCTCTCCCTCTCCCTCTCCCTCTCCCTCTCCCATCTCCTCTCTCCCTCTATCTCTCCCTCTCCCTCTCCCCCTCCCTCTCCCTCTCTCTCTCGCTCTCCCTCTCCCTCTCTCCTCTCCCTCTCCCTCTCCCTCTCCCTCTCCCTCTCCCTCTCCCTCTCCCTCTCCCTCTCCCACTCCCACTCCCACTCCCACTCCCTCTCCCTCTCCCTCTCCCTCTCCCTCTCCCTCTCCCTCTCTCTTCGTTTCTACCTACCTACCTATCTATCTCGAATTTATACAATCCTAAAAGTCATAAACCAAAAGTATTTACAACCGCTTTCAGTATTATTATATTTTTCCTCCTCTCAAATGAAACCCTCATACCCTTTCACATATAAAATTCATACTATCATCATTTATATCATTTTATAACAAATCCACGTAAGAGCGAGACATACCTGATAAGATAAACAGGTTTTACAATTTATGCATCAGTAACTAACTTTATTAGCTTTGTGGTTAGGGCTGTCCTAAGATACAGTGTTTTTTTCCATTAAGGATTAGTTAACGTATATTTTTATTATTGTTATTATTATGATAATGTTATTGTTATTATGATTATTGTTGTTATTGTTATTAATGTTATTATTGTTATTATCATTATTATTATTATTATTATTATTATTATTATTATTATTATTATTATTATCATTATGATTATCGTTATCAGTATTATTATCATTGTTATCCTCATTATTATTATCATTATTATTAAGTTTAGTTCTTCTATTGTTCTTTACATAGCCGATATCATGTAGTAATGAAATCCCATTTTCTTTTAATTTCCGTTCAATTCTTGCAAGATATAACATCAAAGAAGCATATTCTTTCCTTTGTTTATTAATCTATTCTTCACAACTGATAGATAGATCGATATAGCTATGTAGATATAGATATATACATATCTTTTTCATCACATATGTTTTATTTCACAAGATACAGCTCTAATAAAATACAGGCCTATAATATGATAGTCACTCCTATCACTCCGTTTTCTTTGGACACCAATACCATAATAACAGTGTTTCTCAACTTTGTTTCTTCTTCTTCTTCGTTATCTTGTTCTTTCTTTCTCTTATTCTAGCTTCTTCCTTTTTTATTTTCTTCTTTCTTTATTTCTTCCTTCTATATTTCGTTATTTCTTTCTCTTTTCCATCTCCATTCCCTTCATTCCTTCTTTCTTCCTTCTCCATTTCCGTCTTTCTTTCTTTCTTCCTTCTTTCTTTCTTAATTTAATGAGTATGATTATTTAATAATTTAATGATTTGATAATGATTTAATAATCCCTCATTAAAACCTCCTATATAACCTTTATAAAACTTCCTTTTTCTAAACTCATAGATAATTTAATGAGTTTGATAATTTAATCATCTAAAGATTTGATAATAATTTAATAATCCCTCATTAAAACCTATTATATAACCTTTATAAAACTTCCCTTTTCTAAACTCATAGATAATGTAATGAGTTTAATAATATAATAATAGATTTGATAATAATTTAATAATCCCTCATTAAAACCTATTATATAACCTTTATAAAACTTCCTTTTTCTAAACTCATAGATAATGTAATGAGTTTAATAGTTTAATAATCTAAAGATTTGATAATCATTTAATAATCCCTCATTAAAACCTATTATATAACCTTTATAAAACTTCCTTTTTATAAACTCATTGATGATTTAATGAGTTTAATAATTTAAACATTTAATGATTTGATAATAATTTAATAATCCCTCATTAAAACCTATTATATAACCTCTATAAAACTTCCTTTTTATAAACTCATTGATGATTTAATGAGTTTAATAATTTAAACATTTAATGATTTGATAATAATTTAATAATCCCTCATTAAAACCTATTATATAACCTCTATAAAACTTCCTTTTTATAAACTCATTAATGATTTGATTACAGGACAACAGAGGGCGTCTCATGCGTAGAACTATCATGCGTTACGTAAATCTAACGTTTACGCTAACGTTGACGATGATCACGCCGCGAGCCAAGAAACGTTTCCCGACCTTGGAGCATTTGGTGGATTCTGGTAAGGTTGTTTTTTTTCGTTTTTTTTTTTTGAGGGGGGGGTGGGGTGGGTTGGGTTGATTTAATTTTTTGGTTTTTGTTTGTTTGTTTATTATTTTTTTGGTTTTATTTTCATTTATTTTTGTTTGTTTTTTGGTTTGTTTATTATTTTTTTGGTCTTATGTCCCGACCTTCTTTTCTTTTTTATTATATCTTTTTGTTCTTTTTTCTTTCTTTCTTTCTTTTTTGTTTTATTTAGTTATTTGTTTATTCTCAGTGGGAAGGGTTTTTTTTTCTTCTTTCTTTCTGATTTCATAATAATTATTTTTTCAACATTTTATTAACGAATTTTTGTTTTGGTTTGATATTATATTTCCTGAAATTATAAAACCATTTTATCATCATTAATATCTACAGTAAAGTCAAAGTCTAGTTAATTTTTCTTTTTTCTTTTATTTTCATGTTTTATGTTTATATTAATACACTTACCTCACTACCGGTACAAAATTAATACGAAATACATCAGACAAAATTTGTATCTCAAAAAAATAAAAATAGATAAATAATAGATAGAAAATAAGCGCGATGTTGTGATTTTGGTTATAATTTGTTAATTAAGTAATTCTTATGCATCCGAGAAATTTTAAATCGACACGTATTTCAGTAATAATTCCTTCATAAAATAATTCCTGTACATATACAATATGTATTTCTTAAAAGCTAATGTTAATAATAATGATATGCTAATGATAATAATAATAACAATAATAATGATAATGATAATAATGATGATGATAATAATAATAATAATAATAATAATAATAATGATAATAAAAATTCCAATTTCCAACCTCCTCTTGAACCCCCTTCCCACCTCCCCCTCTTTCCACTCTCCCCTTCCCCCCCTCCCCATCCCCCTCCCATCCCCTCCCCCCCTTCTCCCCTCTTCCCCTTCTCCCCCCTTTCCCTCCCTCCCCCCATCCCCCTCCCCCCTTCTAACTCCCCCATCCCCCTTCTCCCCCCACCCCTTCCCCCTCCCACCCCATCCCCCCATCCCTCCCCCTTCTCCCTCCCCCTTCCCTCCCCCCCTCCCTCCCCGCTTCTCCACCCCGCTTCTCTCCTCCACCCCCTTCTCCCCCCCCAAAGGCCTGATGACCGCCGGCGAGCGCAAGATCCTGGAGGCCATCCAGGACAAGGCGCCCCACCCGGTCTACTACCTCCCCCTGGTGTGGGCGGGCGGGGTGGTGTCCCGGGCGAGGAAGGAGGGGCGGATCCGGGACGACTTCGCCCTCAAGACCATCATCGACGAGATAAACCGACTCCGGGGACTCTGCGGAGGGCTGCTCAGCTACGACTGGATCAGCATCCCTCTGGTGTACACGCAGGTTAGCTCGGGGGAAAGAGGGAAGGGGGTGGGAAGGAGAGAGGATAGGCAAGGGGGGGAGGGAGGGGAGGGGGAGGGAGAAAAGGGAAGGGGAGAGGGTGGGGGAGATGTGAGGAGCTGCTCAGCTATGACTGGATCAGTATTCCTCTGGTGTACACGCAGGGTTAGCTCGGGGGGAAAGAGGGAAGGGGGTGGGAAGGAAGAGAGGATAGGGAAGGGGGGGAGGGAGGGGAGGGGGAGGGGAGAAAAGGGAAGGGGGAGGGTGGGGGAGATGTGAGGGCTGCTCAGCTATGACTGGATCAGTATTCCTCTGGTGTACACGCAGGTTAGCTGGGGGAAAGGGGGAGGGGAGGAGGGGGGGAAGGGGGAGGGAGAGGAGACTTTCCTTCTCTCCTTTCTTATTTTCTCTATCCCTCTTCTCTTCTCTTATTCCATTCCTTATCCTGACTTTTCTCTCCTTCTCTCCTACTTCGTTTGTTGACTTGACTTTCCTCATCACTTTTATTTTCCTTATTCTTACTTTTCTCTCCTTCTCTCCTACCTCGTTCGTTAACTTGACTTCTCTCATTTATTTTCTCTATCCCTATTTTCCATTTCTCTTCTCTTATTCCATTCCTTATCCCGACTTTCCTCATTTTCTCTCTTATTTTTTCTATCCCTACTTTCCTCTTATCTTCTTTCCTCCTCCATTCTTTATCCCGACTTTCCTCATCTCTCTTCCTTTCCCTATCCCTACTTTCCTCTTCTCTTCTCTTCCCTCATTTGTCCTCCTCCATTCTTTATCCTGACTTTCCACTATCCTCCCTTTCACTTCCTTTATCTCTCTCCTATCGTTCGCTTTCCTTCACTCCTTCTTCCAATTCATTCCTCTCCCTCGTTTATCCTTCTCTTCCTCCCCCACTTCCTTATTTACACCTTCGTCGTCTGATCCTTGAACCTTGACACTTGAACCTCCGCGATTTCCCTGGTTCTCCTTTATTCTGGTTCTTCTTTATTCTGGTTCTCCTTTATTCTGGTTCTTCTTTATTCTGGTTCTTCTTTATTCTGGTTCTTCTTTATTCTGGTTCTTCTTTATTCTGGTTCTCCTTTATTCTGGTTCTCCTTTATTCTGGTTCTTCTTTATTCTGGTTCTTCTTTATTCTGGTTCTTCTTTATTCTGGTTCTTCTTTATTCTGATTCTTCTTTATTCTGGTTCTTCTTTATTCTGGTTCTTCTTTATTCTAGTTCTTCTTTATTCTGGTTCTTCTTTATTCTGGTTCTTCTTTATTCTGGTTCTTCTTTATTCTGGTTCTTCTTTATTCTGGTTCTTCTTTATTCTGGTTCTTCTTTATTCTGGTTCTTCTTTATTCTGGTTCTTCTTTATTCTGGTTCTTCTTTATTCTGGTTCTTCTTTATCCTGGTTCTTCTTTATTCTGGTTCTTCTTTATTCTGGTTCTTCTTTATTCTGGTTCTTCTTTATTCTGGTTCTCCTTTATTCTGGTTCTTCTTTATTCTGGAACTTCTTTATTCTGGTTCTTCTTTATTCTGGTTCTCCTTTATACTGGTTCTCCTTTATTCTGGTTCTTCTTTATTCTGATTCTTCTTTATTCTGTTTCTTCTTTATTCTGGTTCTTCTTTATTCTGATTCTTCTTTATTCTGTTTCTTCTTTATTCTGGTTCTTCTTTATTCTGGTTCTTCTTTATTCTGGTTCTTCTTTATTCTGGTTCTTCTTTATTCTGGTTCTTCTTTATTCTGGTTCTTCTTTATTCTGGTTCTTCTTTATTCTAGGTTCTTCTTTATTCTGGTTTAACTTCTTTATTCTGGTTCTTCTTTATTCTGGTTCTTCTTTATTCTGGTTCTTCTTTATTCTAGGTTCTTCTTTATTCTGGTTTCTTCTTTATTCTGGTTCTTCTTTATTCTGGTTCTTCTTTATTCTGGTTCTTCTTTATTCTGGTTCTTCTTTATTCTGGTTCTTCTTTATTCTGGTTCTTCTTTATTCTGGTTCTTCTTTATTCTGGTTCTTCTTTATTCTGGTTCTTCTTTATTCTGGTTCTTCTTTATTCTGGTTCTTCTTTATTCTGCTTCTTCTTTACATTCTGGTTCTTCTTTATTCTGGTTCCTTCTTTATTCTGGTTCTTCTTTATTCTGGTTCTTCCTTTATTCTGGTTCTTCTTTATTCTGGTTCTTCTTTATTCTAGTTCTTCTTTATTCTGGTTCTTCTTTTATTCTGGTTCTTCTTTATTTGGTTCTTCTTTATTCTGGTTCTTCTTTATTCTGGTTCTTCTTTATTCTGGTTCTTCTTTTATTCTAGGTTCTTCTTTATACTGGTTCTTCTTTATCTTGGTTCTTCTTTATCCTGGTACTTCTTTATTCTGGTTCTTCTTTATTCTGGTTCTTCTTTATTCTGGTTCTTCTTTATTCTGGTTCTTCTTTATTCTGGTTCTTCTTTATTCTGGTTCTTCTTTATTCTCGTTCTGCTTTATTCTGGTTGTTCTTTATTCTCGTTCTTCTTTGGCATTCTGGTTCTTCTTTATTCTGGTTCTTCTTTATTCTGGTTCTTCTTTATTCTGGTTCTTCTTTATTCTGGTTCTTCTTTATTCTGGTTCTTCTTTATTCTGGTTCTTCTTTCTGGTTCTTCTTTATTCTGGTTCTTCTTTATTCTAGGTTCTCTTATTCTGGTTTACTTCTTTATCCTGGTTCTTCTTTATTCTGGTTCTTCTTTATCCTGGTTCTTCTTTATCCTGGTTCTTCTTTATCCTGGTTCTTCTTTATCCTGGTTCTTCTTTATCCTGGTTCTTCTTTATTCTGGTTCTTCTTTATCCTGGTTCTTCTTTATCCTGGTTCTTCTTCTTTATCCTGGTTCTTCTTTATTCGGTTCTTCCTTTATTCTGGTTCTTCTTTATTCTGGTTCTTCTTTATACTGGTTCTTCTTTATTCTGGCTCTTCTTTATGCTGGGTCTGCTTTATTCTGATTCTTCTTTATTCTGGTTCTCCTTTATTCTGGTTCTTCTTTATTCTGGTTCTTCTTTATCCTGGTTCTTCTTTATTCTGGTTCTTCTTTATTCTGGTTCTTCTTTATTCTGGTTCTTCTTTATTCTGGTTCTTCTTTATCCTGGTTCTTCTTTATTCTGGTTCTTCTTTATTCTGGTTCTTCTTTATTCTGGTTCTTCTTTATTCTGGTTCTTCTTTATCCTGGTTCTTCTTTTTTCTGGTTCTTCTTTATTCTGGTTCTTCTTTATTCTGGTTCTTCTTTATTCTGGTTCTTCTTTATTCTGGTTCTTCTTTATTCTGGTTCTTCTTTATTCTGGTTCTTCTTTATCCTGGTTCTTCTTTATCCTGGTTCTTCTTTATTCTGGTTCTTCTTTATTCTGGTTCTTCTTTATCCTGGTTCTTCTTTATCCTGGTTCTTCTTTATTCTGGTTCTTCTTTATTCTGGTTCTTCTTTATTCTGGTTCTTCTTTATTCTGGTTCTCCTTTATTCTGGTTCTCCTTTATTCTGGTTCTCCTTTATTCTGGTTCTTCTTTCTTCTGGTTCTTCTTTATTCTGGTTCTTCTTTATTCTGGTTCTTCTTTATTCTGGTTCTTCTTTATTCTGGTTCTTCTTTATTCTGGTTCTTCTTTTTCTGGTTCTTCTTTTATTCTGGTTCTTCTTTTATTCTGGTTCTTCTTTATTCTGGTTCTTCTTTATTCTGGTTCTTCTTTTATCCTGGTTCTTCTTTTATTCTGGTTCTTCTTTATTCTGGTTCTTCTTTATTCTGGTTTCTTCTTTATTCTGGTTCTTCTTTATTCTTTGGTTCTTCTTTATTCTGGTTCTTCTTTATTCTGGTTCTTCTTTTTTCTGGTTCTTCTTTATTCTGGTTCTTCTTTATTCTGGTTCTTCTTTATTCTGGTTCTTCTTTATCCTGGTTCTTCTTTATTCTGGTTCTTCTTTATTCTGGTTCTTCTTTATTCTGGTTTCTTCACTTTATTCTGGTTCTTCTTTTTTTCTGGTTCTTCTTTTTTCTGGTTCTTCTTTATTCTGGTTCTTCTTTATTCTGGTTCTTCTTTATTCTGGTTCTTCTTTATCCTGGTTCTTCTTTATTCTGGTTCTTCTTTATTCTGGTTCTTCTTTATTCTGGTTCTTCTTTATTCTGGTTCTTCTTTATCCTGCTTCTTCTTTTTCTGGTTTTCTTCCTTTATTCTGGTTTCTTCTTTATTCTGGTTCTTCTTTATTCTGGTTCTGCTTTATTCTGGTTCTTCTTTATTCTGGTTCTGCTTTATTCTGGTTCTTGTTTATTCTGGTTCTTCTTTATCCTGGTTCTTCTTTATTCTGGTTCTTCTTTATCCTGGTTCTTCTTTTATTCTGGTTCTTCTTTACTCCATGGTTGCTTCTTTATTCTGGTTCTTCTTTATCCTGGTTCTTCTTTATCCTGGTTCTTCTTTATCCTGGTTCTTCTTTATTCTGGTTCTTCTTTATCCTGGTTCTTCTTTATTCTGGTTCTTCTTTATCCTGGTTCTTCTCTATTCTGGTTCTTCTTTATTCTGTTTTTTCTTTATTCTGGTTCTTCGCCCCATCCTGGTTCTTCTTTATCCTGGGTTTGCTTCTTTATTCTGGTTCTTCTTTATCCTGGTTCTTCTTTATTCTGAGTTTCTTCTTTATCACTGGTTCTTCTTTATTCTGGTTCTTCTTTATTCTGTTTTTTGTTTATCCTGGTTCTTCTTTATCCTGGTTCTTCTTTATCCTGGTTCTTCTTTATCGTGGTTCTTCTTTATTCTGGTTCTTCTTTATCCTGGTTCTTCTTTATCCTGGTTCTTCTTTATCCTGGTTCTTCTTTATTCTGGTTCTTCTTTATCCTGGTTCTTCTTTATTCTGGTTCTTCTTTATCCTGGTTCTTTCTTTTATCCTGGTTCCTTTTCTTTATCCTGGTTCTTCTTTATTCTGGTTCTTCTTTATCTTGGTTCTTCTTTATTCTGGTTCTTCTTTTATCCTGGTTCTTCTTTATCCTGGTTCTTCTTCTTTATCCATGGTTCTTCTTTATCCTGGTTCTTCTTTATCCTGGTTCTTCTTTATTCTGTGGTTCTTCTTTATCCTGGTTCTTTCTTTATCCTGTGGTTCTTCTTTATTCTGGTTCTCTTCTTTATTCTGGTTCTTCTTTATTCCTGGTTCTTCTTTATTCTGGTTCTTCTTTATCCTGGTTCTTCTTTATTCTGGTTCTTCTTTATTCTAGGTTCTTCTTTTATCCTGGATTCTTCTTTTATCCTGGTTCTTCTTTATCCTGGTTCTTCTTTCATTCTGGTTCTTCTTTATCCTGGTTCTTCTTTATCCTGGTTCTTCTTTATTCTGGTTCTTCTTTATTCTGGTTCTTCTTTATCCTTGGTTCTTCTTTATCCTGGTTCTTCTTTATTCTGGTTCTTCTTTATTCAGTTCTTCTTTATTCTGGTTCTATAGCTACTTTTTCTGGTTCTTCTTTATTCTGGTTCTTCTTTATTCTGGTTCTTCTTTATCCTGGTTCTTCTTTATCCTGGTTCTTCTTCTTTATTCTGGTTCTTCTTTATCTTAGTTCAACCTTTTATCCTGGTTCTTCTGTATCCTGGTTCTTCTTTATCCTGGTTCTTCTTTATCATGGTTCTTCTTTATTCTGGTTCTTCTTTATCTTGGTTCTTCTTTATCCTGGTTCTTCTTTTTCCTGGTTCTTTTTTATTCTGTTTCTTCTTTATTCTGGTTCTTCTTTATTCTGTTTCTTCTTTATTCTGGTTCTTCTTTGATTCTGGTTCTTCTTTATTCTGGTTCTTCTTTATTCTGGTTCTTCTTTATTCTGGTTCTTCTTTATTCTGGTTCTTCTTTATTCTGGTTCTTCTTTATTCTGGTTCTTCTTTATTCTGGTTCTTCTTTATTCTGGTTCTTCTTTATCCTGGTTCTTCTTTATTCTGGTTCTTCTTTATCCTTCTTTTTTAGCCTCTCCTGCGTTTCTCAAGTCCTTTATTTTCTCATACTTCTCTCTCTCTCTCTCTCTCTCTCTCTCTCTCTCTCTCTCTCTCTCTCTCTCTCTCTCTCTCTCTCTCTCTCTCTCTCTCTCTCTCTCTTTTCTCCTCAATTTCTCAAGTTCTTTATTTTTCCCTCTTGTCCCTCTTTCTTGTATTTCCTTTATTTCTGTTTCCTTCCT
>NC_091552.1:52227071-52244571 GCF_042767895.1 Penaeus vannamei
AGCAGTACCGCCGGGAGCCGCCCATGGGGAGCACGGCGAACTTCGAGATCCCGGAGGCCGAGCAGGAGATCCTCCCCGTGCTGGACGAGGAGCCCGAGGGGAAGGAGGACGTGAGTGGATGGGGGGGTTTGGTTTTGTTTTGGGGGGGGGAGGGGGGAGGGGGGGAAGGGGGTTGGGGAAAGAGGGGAAAGGGTTGGTGAGGGGGTTGAGGGGAGGGGGAAGGGGAGGTTGAGGGAGGAAGGGAGGGAAAGGGGGAGGTTATGGGAAATAGGGGTTGGTGGGGGAAGGGAGGGTTGGTGGGATGAAGGGGCTGGGGGGAAAGAGGGGTTGGGGGGAAAGGGGGTTGGGGGGGGTTCAGGGGAAAGAGGGGGAGGGGGGTTGAGGGGAAAGAGGGGGAGGAAGAGGGGGAGGGGGTTGGGGGGCAAAGGGAGTAGATTGATTCTTTGATTTTTTTGTCTTTTTTATTATTATTATTATTTTGTTGTTGTTATTATTCAGACACGTAATGAGTAAGGTTTATAATCTTACTCATTACGTGTCTGTCTTATGAGTGTGTAGAGGGGGAGGGAGGAGGGGGGTGGCCAAGGGCGTAGATTGATTCTTTTATTTTTTTATTTTGTTGTTGTTGTTGTTGTTCAGACACGTGAGGAGTAAGATTATAAACCTCCTCATAGAAATTAAATGAGGTAACAGCAAGTAAATTCAAGCAGGCAACAAAACAACAGTAAATAGCCTTGACACCAAACAACAACAGCAACAACAAAAACAACAGCAACAACAGAGACAAAAACAACAACAACGACAATAACAACAAAAACAACGACAATAACAACAACAACAACAACAACAACGACAATAAGAACAACAACAACAACGACGATAATAACACCAATAACAACAACAAAAACAACAACAACAACAAAAACAACAAATTTGACACCACACAAAAACGACAACAACAAACAAACAAACAACCCTGACAATGCAAAACATCTACAAAGACAAAAACCAGGACGACAAACAACCTTGACCTCAAACAAAAGGCAATGACATCTTTAACAAACAACAAAACAACAACGGCGACAAAACAACCTTGCCCCCAAACAAAAAAATAAACAACAGCTTTAAAATCAAACAAAAAAGACGAATATCGACTTAAACATCGTACAGAAAAAGACTTAAATGTCGAACAAAAAAGACAAACATAAAAAATGATAATATCGAACATAAACAATTAAATATTCGAACAAAATCAACAAACATTTATTCATTGTCGCATTTTGTCGGAAAAGATTCCTCTCTCCTCTCTCCATCTCCGTCTCTTTCTCTCTCCCTCTCTCCATCTCCGTCTCTTTCTCTCTCCCTCTCTCCATCTTCGTCTCTTTCTCTCTCCTTCTCTTCATCTTCGTCTCTTTCTCTCTCCTTCTCTTCATC
The DNA here is from genome assembly GCF_042767895.1 of Penaeus vannamei. Classification (NCBI taxonomy): domain Eukaryota; kingdom Metazoa; phylum Arthropoda; class Malacostraca; order Decapoda; family Penaeidae; genus Penaeus; species Penaeus vannamei. The sequence goes on from NC_091552.1 coordinate 52,228,506, forward strand.
TTCGTCTCTTTCTCTCTCCTTCTCTTCATCTTTGTCTCTTTCTCTCTCCCTCTCTCCATCTCCGTCTCTTTCTCTCTCCCTCTCTCCATCTCCGTCTCTTTCTCTCTCCCTCTCTCCATCTCCGTCTCTTTCTCTCTCCCTCTCTCCATCTCCGTCTCTTTCTATCTCCCTCTCCCCATCTCCGTCTCTTTCTCTCTCCCTCTCTCCATCTCCGTCTCTTTCTCTCTCCCTCTCTCCATCTCCGTCTCTCTCTCTCTCCCTCTCTCCATCTCTGTCTCTTTCTCTCTCCCTCTCTCCATCTCCGTCTCTTCCTTCTCTCTCTCCCTCTCTCCATCTCTGTCTCTTTCTCTCTCCCTCTCTCCATCTTCGTCTCTTTCTCTCTCCCTCTCTCCATCTCCGTCTCTTTCTCTCTCCTTCTCTCCATCTCTGTCTCTTTCTCTCTTCCTCTCTCCATCTCCGTCTCTTCCTCTCTGCCTCTCTCCATCTCCCGTCCCTTTCTCTCTCCCTCCTCGGTCTCTTTCTCTCTTCCCTCTCTCCATCTCCGTCTCTTCCTTCTCTGCCTCTCTCCATCTCTGTCCCTTTCTCTCTCTCTCTCTCCATCTCGCCCTCTTTCTCCCTCTCTCCATCTCCCTCTTTCTCTCTCTCTCTCTCCATCTCCCTCTTTCTCTCTCTCTCTCTCCATCTCCGTCTCTTTCTCTCCTCTCTCCATCTCCGTCTCTTCTCTCTCCCTCTCTCCATCTCCGTCTCTTTCTCTCTCCCTCTCTCCATCTTCGTCTCTTTCTCTCTCCCTCTCTCCATCTTCGTCTCTTTCTCTCTCCCTTTCTCCATATCCGTCTCTATCTCTCTCCCTCTCTCCATCTCCGTCTCTCTCTCTCTCCCTCTCTCCATCTCCGTCTCTTTCTCTCTCCCTCTCTCCATCTTCGTCTCTTTCTCTCTCCCTCTCTCCATCTTCGTCTCTTTCTCTCTCCCTTTCTCCATCTCCCTCTCTTTCCCTCTCCCTTTCTCCATCTCCGTCTCTCTCTCTCTCCCTCTCTCCATCTTCGTCTCTTTCTCTCTCCCTCTCTCCATCTCTGTCTCTTTCTCTCTCCTCTCTCCATCTCCGTCTCTCTCTCTCTCCCTCTCTCCATCTCCGTCTCTTTCTCTCTCCCTCTCTCCATCTTCGTTTCTTTCTCTCTCCTTCTCCATCTCCGTCTCTTTCTCTCTCCCTCTCTCCATCTTCGTCTCTCTCTCTCTCCCTCTCTCCATCTCCGTCTCTTTCTCTCTCCTTCTCTCCATCTCCGTCTCTTTCTCTCTCCCTCTCTCCATCTCCGTCTCTTTCTCTCTCCTTCTCTCCATCTCCGTCTCTTTCTCTCTCCCTCTCTCCATCTTCGTCTCTTTCTCTCTCCCTCTCTCCATCTCCGTCTCTTTCTCTCTCCCTCTCTCCATCTCCGTCTCTTTCTCTCTCCTTCTCTCCATCTCCGTCTCTTTCTCTCTCCCTCTCTCCATCTCCGTCTCTTTCTCTCTCCTTCTCTCCATCTCCGTCTCTTTCTCTCTCCCTCTCTCCATCTCCGTCTCTTTCTCTCTCCTCTCTCCATCTCCGTCTCTTCCTCTCTCCCTCTCTCCATCTCTGTCTCTTTCTCTCTCCCTCTCTCCATCTCCGTCTCTTTCTCTCTCCCTCTCTCCATCTCCGTCTCTTTCTGTCTCCCTCTCTCCATCTCTGTCTCTTTCTCTCTCCCTCTCTCCATCTCCGTCTCTTTCTCTCTCCCTCTCTCCATCTCCGTCTCTTCTCTCTCCCTCTCTCCATCTCCGTCTCTCTCTCTCTCCCTCTCTCCATCTCTGTCTCTTTCTCTCTCCCTCTCTCCATCTCCGTCTCTTTCTCTCTCCCTCTCTCCATCTCCGTCTCTTTCTCTCTCCCTCTCTCCATCTCCGTTTCTCTCTCTCTCCATCTCTCCATCTTCGTCTCTTTTTCTCTCCCTCTCTCTCTCCATCTCTTTCTCTCTCCCTCTCTCCATCTCCGTCTCTTTCTCTCTCCCTCTCTCCATCTCCCATCTCTTTCTCTCTCCCTCTCTCCATCTCCGTCTCTTTCTCTCCCTCTCCATCTTCGTCTCTTTCTCTCTCCCTCTCTCCATCTCCGTCTCTTTCTCTCTCCCTCTCTCCATCTCCGTCTCTTTCTCTCTCCCTCTCTCCATCTCTCGTCTCTTTCTCTCTCCCTCTCTCCATCTCCGTCTCTTTCTCTCTCCCTCTCTCCATCTCCCGTCTCTTTCTCTCTCCCTCTCTCCATCTCTGTCTCTTTCTCTCTCCCTCTCTCCATCTCCGTCTCTTCTCTCTCTCCCTCTCTCCATCTCCGTCTCTTTCTCTCTCTCCTCTCTCCATCTCCGTCTCTTTCTCTCCCTCTCTCCATCTCCGTCTCTCTCTCTCTCCCTCTCTCCATCTCCGTCTCTCTCTCTCTCCCTCTTTCCATCTCCGTCTCTTTCTCTCTCCCTCTCTCCATCTCCGTCTCTTTCTCTCTCCCTCTCTCCATCTCCGTCTCTTTCCCTCTCCCTCTCTCCATCTCCGTCTCTCTCTCTCTCCTCTCTCCATCTCCGTCTCTTTCTCTCTCCCTCTCTCCATCTCCGTCTCTCTCTCTCTCTCTCCATCTCTGTCTCTTTCTCTCTCCCTCTCTCTCCGTCTCTTTCTCTCTCTCTCTCTCTACATCTTCGTCTCTTCCTCTCTCCCTCTCTCCATCTCCGTCTCTTTCTCTCTCCCTCTCTCCATCTCCGTCTCTTTCTCTCCCTCTCTCCATCTCCGTCTCTTTCTCTCTCCCTCTCTCCATCTCCGTCTCTTTCTCTCTCCCTTTCTCCATCTCTGTCTTCTTTCTCTCTCCCTCTCTCCATCTCCGTCTCTCTCTCTCTCCCTCTCTCCATCTCCGTCTCTTTCTCTCTCCTTCTCTCCATCTCCGTCTCTTTCTCCCTCCCTCTCACCTTTCCTCTGTCTCTTTCTCTCTCCCTCTCTCCATCTCCGTCTCTCTCTCTCTCCCTCTCTCCATCTTCGTCTCTTTCTCTCTCCCTCTCTCCATCTCCGTCTTTCTCTCTCCCCTCTCCATCTCCGTCTCTTTCTCTCTCCCTCTCTCCATCTCCTGTCTCTTTCTCTCCCTCTCTCCATCTCCGTCTCTCTCTCTCTCTTCTCTCCAGCTCCGTCTCTTCCTCTCTCCCTCTCTCCATCTTCGTCTCTTTCTCTCTCCTCTCCATCTCCGTCTCTTTCTCTCTCCCTCTCTCCATCTCCGTCTCTTTCTCTCTCCCTCTCTCCGTCTCTTTCTCTCTCCCTCTCTCCATCTCCGTCTCTCTCTCTCCCCCTCTCTCCATCTCCGTCTCTTTCTCTCTCCCTCTCTCCATCTTACTCATCTCTTTCTCTCTCCCTCTCTCCACCTCCTTTATCTCCCCCCCCACTCTGGTCTAATCCACCTCCCCCCCCCTTGATATCACCCCCACCCCACCCCCTTACATCGTGCGAGGCCAGCAGGATATGAAAGGGAGACCTAGAAAGAGAGAGAGAGAGAGGGAGAAGGAGAGAGAGAGAGAGAGAGAGAGAGAGAGAGAGAGAGAGAGAGAGAGAGAGAGAGAGAGAAAGAGAAAGAGGAGAGAGAAAGAGAATATGGAGAGAGAGAGAGAGAGAGAAAGAGGAGAGAGAGACAGACAGACAGACAGAGAGAGAAAGAAAGAAAGAGGAGAGAGAGAGAGAGACGGAGACAAAACAGAAGAGAGAGATAGAGAGGGGGGAGGGAGAGAGAGGAAGTGAAGATAAAAGTAAAGAGAGACAAATTAGGAAAGGAAATATATAAAGAGATAACGAAAGGGAACAAGAGAGATATGAAATAAGACAGACATAAAGAGAGAGAAAGGAAGAGACACAGAGAGATAAAGAGAATAAAAATCTTTAGAAAGATACAGAGATGCAAAAAAATACAGAAAGAGAAAGGGAGAGAGAGAGACAGACAGATAGAGAGAGAGAGAAAGGGAGAAAGACAGACATAGAGAGAGAAAGAAAGAGAGGAGAAAGAGAGAGAGAGGGACAAAGAAAGAGAGAAGGAGAAGGAGAAAGAGAGAGAGAGGGAGAAAGAAAGAGAGAAGGAGAAGGAGAAAGAGAGAGAGAGAGAAAGATGAAAAGTCATGCAAGTCGAACGTGAACCCGATCCAGACAATGTGACATAAATACATGTGTTTTATGCAGCTGCACTCGCTGTTGATCCTCCTGGGTCGCTGGATGCTGCCCGTCTCTCTCTCTCTATCCGTCTGTCTTCCTCTCTCTCTTTTTGTCTCTATCTCTTTTTCCCTCTCGCTTTCTCTATCTCTATCTCTCTCTCTCTCTCTCTCTCTCTCTCTCTCTCTCTCTCTCTCTCTCTCTCTCTCTCTCTGTCTCTATCTCTATTTCTCCGATCTCTTTCTCTCTCTATCTCTATTTCTCCGATCTCTCTCTCTCTCTCTCTCTCTCTCTCTCTCTCTCTCTCTCTCTCTCTCTCTCTCTCTCTCTCTCTCTCTTTCTCTCTCTCTCTCTCTCTCTCTCTCTCTCTCTCTCTCTCTCTCTCTCTCTCTCTCTCTCTCTCTCTCTCTCTCTCTCCATGTTCTCCTCACCTTCCCTTCCCTTTCCATTCTCCCTCCTCTCCTTCCACCTCCTCCCCCTCCCTCTCCTCCCTCTCCCTCCATCCCTCCCTTTTCCCTCCCCCCCCTTCTCTTCCCTCTCCTCCCACCCCTCCCTCCCTCCTCTCCCTTCCACCTCTCCCCCTTTCCTCACACCCCTCTCCTCTCCCTCACCTTCCCTTCCCTTTCCCTCACACCCTCCTCTCCTCTCCCTTCCCTCCCTCCCCTCTTCCCTTCTCCTCCCACCCCTTCCCTCCCTCCCCTCCCACCCTCCCCCTCCCCTCCCCCCTCCTTTCACTATCCTTCTTGCCCTAATAAGGATTCGTCAGAAAACCTTGTTGGCGCGATACAAATCCCTCTTTTTTACGGGATTTTCGGATTTCTCTGTAATCCCCCGCGAAAAAGGAAAGGATTATAGGGTAAACACGCGTCACAGCTGACTCATTCACTCACTCACTCACTCACTCACTGACCCGTTAACTCACATACTCTTCAGTCCATATACACTCGAGTACGAACAATTTTACTCATTCACACTTTATTCGCTCATTCACATACTCATCCGTGTGTTTTAGTCATTCGCTTATTCATTCACTCACATATGTTTATTTACTCATTCGCTCATTCGCTTATTCCTTCATTTACTCTGACTATCTCACTCACACTGTCACTCACTCACTGACGCACTCTCACTCTCTCACTCACTCACTTTCTCACTCACACTGTCACTCACTCATTGACTCACTCTCTCACTCACACCGTCACTCACTCACTGACTCACTCTCACTCTGTCACTCACTCATTCTCTCACTCACTCACTCACTCACTCTCACTCACTCACTCACACTGTCACTCACTCACTCACTCACATTGTCACTCACTCACTGGCACGCTCTCTCACTCACTCACTAACGCATTCTCACTCTCTCACTCACTCATTGACTCACTCACTCACACTGTCACTCACTCACTGACACGCTCTTTCACTTACTCACTCACTCACTCTCACTCTATTACTCACTCACTCGCCCATGTATTTACTCACTCACTCGTTGATTCACTCATTTACTCACTCACTCACACTGTCACTCACTCACTCACTCACTGACACGCTCTTTCACTTACTCACTGACGCACTCTCTGACTCACTCGCTCATGTATTTACTCACTCACTCATTGATTCACTCATTCACTCACGTATATACATGTTCATTCTCTCACCTCCTCGTTACCCACTCAAGACTGAAAACATTCATTTGTATATTTACTTAATTGGCAAATAATTTTAGCTGATTGTCAATTTTATTACATGTATTGTTTAAGTATTGTTTCTATTATAAGATTTTTTTTATAACTCTCTCTTGCATTATATAGTTTATGCATAATTATTTTATTATTTTTTCATAGTTTATTATTTTATCATCGAGGTATTTTATAACTGTTTTTGGTTTCGTATTTAATTGCCTTTAATTCTGTTATTCTTTCTTTTAGGTTTTATATTATTTTTGTCTCTATTTTTGACAGGGTTTAGATTACCGTTTTGTCATTTCCTCATTTTTTTTCTCTCTTTTATATGTCTATGTTCTCAGTTTTATACATTTTCCGCAAGTCATGTTCTGTTTTTCGTATATTTTCATGTCATTTTCCTATTTTCTTCCTCTATAGATATAATTTTCACTTTCTCTCATTTTTCCTCATTTTATGTTTTCATTTTCTCTATATATTTCTGTACTCATATTCTGGTATTTTCCTCATATCATGTTCTCAATATTCTCTCATTTGCATATCTCATTTTCTCATCTTCCTCATATTATTTTCTCATTTCTACGTCTTTCCTCACATCACTTTCTCATTTTTTTCTATTAGCCATCACCTCTAATTTTCCTTTATATATCTCATTTTCTCATTCTCTCTCACTTTCTCCCAATATCCTGAACTTGTCTCTCCTCACGTAATGGAGACATGGATCATCTTCTCATTTTCATCATGTCATTTTCTCATTTTCCCTCATTTCCTTATATCATATCCTCATTTTCTTTCAGTATCTTCATCTCACGTTCTCATTTTCTCTCATTTCTGAATCTATGTTCTCCCTTTCTCTCATCTTCCCCGTACCCTATCACCCCTTTCTCACTCTCTCTCTCTCTCTCTCTCTCTCTCTCTCTCTCTCTCTCAATTTCTCTCATTTCTTTATATCTCTCTCTCTTCTCTCTCTCTCTCTCTCTCTCTCTCTCTCTCTCTCACTTTCGCATCTCCCTCTCCCTCTCCCTCTCATTTCTAAATCCCCCTCTCTCTCTCTCTCTCTCTCTCTCTCTCTCTCTCTCTCTCTCTCTCTCTCTCTCTCTCTCTCTCTCTCTCTCTCTCTCTCTCTCTCTCTCTCTCTCTCTCTCTCTCCTCTCCCTCTCCCTCTCCCTCTCCCTCCCTCCTCCCCCTCCCTCCCTCTCCCTCTCCTCTCTCCCTCTCCCTCTCCCTCTCTCCTCCCTCCCTCCCTCCCTCCCTCTCCCTCCCTCCCTCCCTCCCTCTCCCTCTCCTCTCTCTCTCTCTCTCTCTCTCTCCCTCTCTCCCTCTCCCTCTCCCTCTCTCTCTCTCTCTCTCTCTCACTCACTTTCTCTCATCTTCCTCGAACCCCATCACCCCTTTCTCACTCTCTCACTTTCTCTCTCTTTCTCTCACTCACTCACCTTCCCCATACCCTATCACCCCTTTCTCACTCCCTCTCTCTCGCTCTCTTTCTCTCACTCACTTTCTCTCATCTTCCCCATATCCTATCACCCCTTTCTCACTCCCTCTCTCTCTCTCTCTCTCTTTCTCACTCACTCACCTTCCCCATACCCTATCACCCATTTCTCACTCCCTCTCTCTCGCTCTCTTTCTCTCACTCACTCACCTTCCCCATACCTTATCACCCTTTTCTCACTCTCTCTCCCTTTCTCTCTCTCTCTTTCTCTCACTCACTTTCACTCACCTTCCCCATACCCTATCACCCCTTTCTCACTCTCTCACTTTCTCTCTCTCTCTCTCTCTCACTCACCTTCCCCATATCCTATCACCCCTTTCTCACTCTCTCACTCTCCCTTTCTCTCTCTCCTCACAGCCTGAAGCGGGCAAGGGGACGCCCAACTCCAAGAGGCGCGGCTCGCTTCGCTCCCTCGGCTCCTCGCTTCACTCCACGAGGAAAAGCTCCATCCTCAATTTCTTCCACCAGCGATTCCACAGACCGGAGATGCCCAGTCGGAACGGTAGGAGGAGGAAGGAAGGAAGGAAGGGAGGGGGAGGAGGGGAGGGAAGGAGGAGGGGGGAAGGGGAGGAGGAGGTGAAGGGGGTGTGGGGGGAGTGGGAGGGAGGGGAGGAGGAGGGGATGAGAGGGATGTGGGGGTAGGAGGAGGAGGGGAAGAGGAGGGAGGGGGGAATGGGAGGAGGAGGGAAGGAAGGAGGAGGAGGAGGGAAGGAGGAGGGGGAGGAGGGGAGGAGGAGGAGGAGAAGGAGGAGGGGAGGGGATGTGGAGGAGAGGAAGGAAGGAAGGAAGGAGGAGGAGGGGAGGAGGGGAGTGAGGGGAGGGAGGAGGGAGGAGGAGGAGGAAGGAGAGAGGAGGAGGGGAGGAAGGGGAGGGGGGATGAGGGGGATGAGGAGGGATGTGAGGGGGATATGGGAGGAGGAGGAGGGAGGGAGAGGGGGGGGGAAGAGGAGGGGAGAGGGGAGAATGGGAGGAGGGGAGGGGAAGTGGGAGTGGGGAAGGGGAAGGAAAGAAGGAAGGAGGAGGAGGAGGATGTGTAGGGGAGTGGGAGAAGGAGGAGGAGGGGGATACGGGAGGAGGAGGGAGGACGGGGAGAGGGAGAGAGGAAAAGGAGGGGGAATGAAAGAGAGAGATAGGGGGGGGGGGAATGATAAGGAGGATTCGTCAGACAAGAGAAGCCCAGTCGTACAGGGAGGCAGCAAGTAGGAGGAGGAGGAGGAGGAGAAGGTGGTGGTGGGTGAGAGAAGGGGAATGAGAGGGAGATAGGAGAGGTAAGGAAGGGTTGGGGGAGGAGGAGGAAAGAATGAGAAGGAGAAAAAAGAAAGCAGGAGAAAGGAGAGATAGGGATAGAAATTAGGAAGGGAGAGTTGGTTTAGGATGGAAGGAGAGATGGAAATATGCAATCATAATAGTAGGAGAGAAAGAGGGGAAGGGAAGAAGGAAAAAGATGAAAGAGAAAGCCCGAGAGGAGGAAGAGGGGGAAGGGTGAAAATTGTAGAACTGGGGAGTGAGAGAGAGGAAAAGGAGGGAGATAGGAAGGAGGGAGAGGGAGACAGAAAAGAGGAAGAGAGGAAGAGAGATGGCGGGAGGGAAAAAGGGTGTTGCAGAGGAAGGAGAGAGGGCATTAGTAAAAGAAGAAAAGAGAGGGATAAATGGGGAATATGTAGACAAAGAGTGAGAACCAAATAACAGAAATATTGAAGGAGTGAGAGAGAGAGAGAGAGAGAGAGAGAGAGAGACAGACAGACAGACAGACAGACAGACAGACAGACAGAGAGAGACAGACAGAGAGAGAGAGACAGACAGACAGACAGACAGACAGACAGACAGACAGACAGACAGACAGACAGACAGAGAAAGAGAAAGAGAAAAAGAAAGAAACTGAGAGAAAGATCGATAAAGAAAGAAAGAGGCACGCCAACGAAATCATATAGGCCTACATGATTCCGAAGGCGTGTCTCTCTTTCTCTCTCTCTCTCTCTCTCTTTCTCTCTCTCTCTCTTTCTCTCCAGCTCAACCCAACCCAACCAGTTTCAAGTCCCACTTACCTCCCGCTTCTCCTCCCAACAGGCAGCTCTCGAGGCTTGAACAGGTCAGCCTCCAGAGTCTCAGGGACCTCGGGACTCACGGCGAGCAGGTTCAATGTGGCGAGAAATAACACGAACGCCTCGTCATTGCAAGTAAGTAAGAAAATGAACGTAAGTCGAGAATGAATGTGACTTCTAATATACACTTAACGAGGCAGAAACTTGGCCTTAGTGTATGTCAACTTAATGGATAGGAACTTAATGTATATCAACTTAATGTATAGCAACTTAATGTATGGGAACTTAATGGATAGGAACTTAATGTATAGGAACTTAATGTATGTCAACTTAATGGATAGGAACTTAATGTATATCAACTTAATGTATAGGAACTTAATGTATATCAACTTAATGTATAGGAACTTAATGTATATCAACTTAATGGATAGGAACTTAGTGTATATCAACTTAATGGATAGGAACTTAATGTATATCAACTTAATGTATAGGAACTTAATGTATATCAACTTAATGTATAGGAACTTAATGTATATCAACTTAATGGATAGGAACTTAGTGTATATCAACTTAATGGATAGGAACTTAGTGTATATCAACTTAATGTATAGGAACTTAGTGTATATCAACTTAGTGTATAGGAACTTAATGTATATCAACTTAGTGTATAGGAACTTAATGTATATCAACTTAATGTATAGGAACTTAGTGTATAGGAACTTAATGTATATCAACTTAATGTATAGCAACTTATTGTATAGGAACTTAGTGTATATCAACTTAATGTATAGGAACTTAATGTATATCAACTTAATGTATAGGAACTTAATGTATATCAACTTAATGGATAGGAACTTAGTGTATATCAACTTAATGGATAGGAACTTAGTGTATATCAACTTAATGTATAGGAACTTAGTGTATATCAACTTAGTGTATAGGAACTTAATGTATATCAACTTAATGTATAGGAACTTAGTGTATATCAACTTAATGTATAGGAACTTAATGTATAGGAACTTAATGTATATCAATGAAAAAGAATCTGAAAATATTCTTTTGTGGGGGAGGGCACCTTAAATGATGATAAATAATTAAATGGGAAAAAAAAATTGGAAAGAGCAAAACTGGGAATCAGACGAAATACAGGAATTTCACTTAGAAAAAGATAGTGTTGACAGACGTGGAATGATAGATAAAACGTCAGAGATAAAGCAATGGAAATAAGAACGAGATATGGGGAAGGCTAGATCAGGAGCAACTCGAGGAGGTGTCATGGCGGCTGTTTTGATGACTGTTCCGTGAAAATATAACCGTTTAAATCATCATTTTCCATCCTTTTTTTGAAAATGGAAAAGACCGAATTGATCGACCAGATCCACGAAGCATCCGTGACTCTTGTGACGTCATCAAAATAAACCCCACGTGCTTCTTTTTTCCAAAAATAGAATCAGGCGCCATGACACCTCCTCGGGTTGCTACTGATCTCCCCTTTTAGATTCCTTGATAAGGCGAGAATCGAAAGCCTTACCAAGGAATCTCAAAAAGCAGGATTCTTTTTGCAAGCTTCAGTGTAAAAATAGATTCGCAATATTACATCAATTTCTTTGATTCAATTGTTTTATCAATGTTTTATTTTTCCTCGATCCCATTAATCCATTTTTTTACGTCTCTTCCTCAACTCCCTCGTTCTTCTCCCTTTCCTTTTACGTATCAATTCTTCCTCCCTTCTCTGTCTCCCTTATTCATCCCTATCCCCTATTTATCAACTCCCTCCCTCTTCTCCCCTTCCCATTTTCATGAACTCTCCTCCTCTTCTCCCTCTCCCATATTTATCAACAGTCAATTCCCTCCATTTCTTTTACTATTCTCTCTTCTCCCTCTCCCTTTATGTATCAATTCTCCCTCCCTTCCCCCTCTCCCATATTTATCAACTCCCTCCCTCTCCTCCTCTTCTCCCTCTCCCTTATTTACCAACAGTAGATTTTTCCTTTCCTTTTATTTATCCGTTATCTACCTTCTCTCTCTCCCTTATTTATTAACACTTCCTTGTTTCCCTTATTTATTAACACTTCCCCTTCGCCTGTTCCCATTTTTATCAACTCTCCCTCCCACCTCCCTTTCCCTTTTATATCTATTTATATTATCAATTTTCTCCCTTCTCCCTCTCCCTTATTTACCATCAGTCAACTCCCTCCAATTCTTTTACTATTCTCCCTTCTTCCTTTCCTCTTATTAATCAGTTATCTCCCTTCTCCCTCTCCCTTATTTATCAACTCTCCTACTCTACTCCCTCTCCCTTATTTATCAACTCTCCTCCTCTTCTCCCTCTCCCTTATTTATCAATTTCTCCCTCCCCTTCTCCCTATTCTCTCTTCTCCCTCTCCCTTATTTATCAACTCTCCTCCTCTTCCCTTATTTATCAACTCTCCTCTTCTTCTCCCTATTCTCTCTTCTCCCTCTCCCTTATTTATCAACTGTCCTCCTCTTCTCCCTATTCTCTCTTCTCCCTCTCCCTTATTTATCAACTCTCCTCCTCTTCTCCCTCTCCCTTATTTATCAACTCTCCTCCTCTTCTCCCTATTCTCTCTTCTCCCTCTCCCTTATTTATCAACTCTCCTCTACTTCTCCCTATTCTCTCTTCTCCCTCTCCCTTATTTATCAACTCTCCTCTTCTTCTCCCTCTCCCTTATTTATCGACTCTCCTCCTCTTCTTCCTCTTCCTTATTTATCAACCCTCCTCCTCTTCTCCCTCTTCCTTATTTATCAATTTCTCCCTCTCCCTCATTTATCAGTTTCTCCCTCTCCCTTATTTATCAGTTTCTCCATCTCCCTTATTTATCAATTTCTCCCTCTCCCTTATTTATCATTTTCTCCCTCTCCCTTATTTATCAATTTCTCCATCTCCCTTATTTATCAATTTCTCCATCTCCCTTATTTATCAATTTCTCCCTCTCCCTTATTTATCAACTCTCGCTTCCTCCCTCCCCCCAGATCTCCCTCTCCCTCATTTATCAATGTCTCCCTCTCCCTTATTTATCAACTCTCGCCTCCTCCCTCCCCCCAGATCTCCCTCTCCCTCATTTATCAATTTCTCCCTCTCCCTTATTTATCAATGTCTCCCTCTCCCTTATTTCTCATCTCTCGCCTCCTCCCTCCCCCCAGATCTCCCTCTCCCTTATTTATCAATTTCTCCCTCTCCCTTATTTATCAATTTCTCCCTCCTCTTCTCCCTATTCTCTCTTCTCCCTCTCCCTTATTTATCCACTTCTCCCTCCTCTTCTCCCTCTCCCTTATTTATCAACTCTCCTCCCCTTCTCCCTTTTCTCTCTTCTCCCTCTCCCTTATTTATCAACTCTCCTCCTCTTCTCCCTCTCCCTTATTTATCAACTCTCCTCCCCTTCTCCCTATTCTCTCTTCTCCCTCTCCCTCATTTATCCACTTCTCCCTCCCCCCCAGAGCGAGGCATACGGCCTGTCCCACGAGTCCCTCAACGTGGACAGTCAACTCCCTCCAATTCTTGTACTATTCTCTCTTCTCCTTCTCCCTTATTTATCAACTCTCCTCCCCTTCTCCCTATTCTCTCTTCTCCCTCTCCCTTATTTATCAACTCTCGCCTCCTCCCTCCTCCCAGATCTCCCTCTCCCTTATTTATCAATTTCTCCCTCTCCCTTATTTATCAGTTATCTCCCTTCTCCCTCTCCTTCATTTATCCACTTCTCCCTCCCCCCCAGAGCGAGGCGGACGGCCTGTCCCACGAGTCCCTCAACGTGGACAGTCAACTCCCTCTATTTCTTGTACTATTCTCTCTTCTTCCTCTCCCTTATTTATCAACTTCTCCCTCCCCTTCTCCCTATTCTCTCTTCTCCCTCTCCCTTATTTATCAACTCTCCTCCTCTTCTCCCTATTCTCTCTTCTCCCTCTCCCTTATTTATCAACTCTCCTCCTCTTCTCCCTATTCTCTCTTCTCCCTCTCCCTTATTTATCAACTCTCGCCTCCTCCCTCCCCCCAGATCTCCCTCTCCCTTATTTATCAATTTCTCCCTCTCCCTTATTTATCAACTTCTCCCTCCCCTTCTCCCTATTCTCTCTTCTCCTTCTCCCTTATTTATCAACTTCTCCCTCTCCCTCATTTATCCACTTCTCCCTCTCCTCCCTCTCCCTTATTTATCCACTTCTCCCTCCCCCCAGAGCGAGGCGTACGGGCTGTCCCACGAGTCCCTCAACGTGGACAGTCGCAACAGCCCCCGCCTCCACCCCGGCCGTCACGTGACCCAGGACGACGACGGCGCTATCCTCATCAAGATCAAGAGGAGGGACAAGGATGGTGAGGATAGGATGCAGGATGGGTGTTTGTTTGTTTGTTTATGTTTTGTTGTTGTTTTCTTGTGTCTGTTATTTTTTTTTTCTTCTCTTTCTTTTCTTTTCTTCTTCTTCTTTTTTTTTCATCCTCGTCAAGATCCAGAGGAGGGACAAGGATGGTGAGGATAGGATGCAGGATGGACGTTTGTTTGTTGTTGTTGTTTTGTTTTTGTTGTTTATTTCGTTTTTTTCTTGTCTGTTTTTTTTTCTTTCTTTTCTTTTCTTCTTCTTCTTCTTCTTCTTCTTCTTTTCATCCTCGTCAAGATCCAGAGGAGGGACAAGGATGGTGAGGATTGGATGCAGGATGTCATGTTATTTTTCGTTTTCTTCTTCTTTTTCTTCTTCACTTTATTTTTATTCTTTTTTGTTTTATTTTTTTCACCATCCTCGTCAAGGACAAGCATGGTGAGGATAGGATGCAGGATGTCATTTTTTCGCTATTTTTCCCCCTTTTTTCTTTTTCTTTCTTCTTCTCCTTCTTCTTCATTTTATTTTTATTTTTATTATTATTTTTTACCATCCTCGTCAAGGACAAGGATGGTGAGGATAGGATGGAGGATGGCGTGTTTGTTGTTGTTTATGTTTTGTTGTTGTTGTTTTTTCTTTTTTTCTTATGTCTGTTTTCTTTCTTTTCTTCTTCTTCTTCTTCTTCTTCTTCTTCCTCTTCTTTTTTCATCCTCGTCAAGATCAAGAGGAGGGACAAGGATGGTGAGGATAGGATGCAGGATAGATGTGTGTTTGTTTGTTTATGTTTTGTTTTTGTTTTGTTTTTTTGTTTGTTTGTTTGTTTGTTTTTTATGTCTTTTTTCTTTCTTTTCTTCTTCTTCCTTTTCTTCTTTTTTCATCCTCGTCAAGATCAAGAGGAGGGACAAGGATGGTGAGGATAGGATGCAGGATAGATGTGTGTTTGTTTGTTTATGTTTTGTTTTTGTTTTGTTTTTTTGTTTGTTTGTTTGTTTGTTTTTTATGTCTTTTTTCTTTCTTTTCTTCTTCTTCCTTTTCTTCTTTTTTCATCCTCGTCAAGATCAAGAGGAGGGACAAGGATGGTGAGGATAGGATGCAGGATAGATGTGTGTTTGTTTGTTTATGTTTTGTTTTTGTTTTGTTTTTTTGTTTGTTTGTTTGTTTTTTATGTCTTTTTTCTTTCTTTTCTTCTTCTTCCTTTTCTTCTTTTTTCATCCTCGTCAAGATCAAGAGGAGGGACAAGGATGGTGAGGATAGGATGCAGGATAGATGTGTGTTTGTTTGTTTATGTTTTGTTTTTGTTTTGTTTTTTTGTTTGTTTGTTTGTTTGTTTTTTATGTCTTTTTTCTTTCTTTTCTTCTTCTTCTTCTTTTTCTTTTTTTCATCCTCATTAAGATCAAGAAGAGAGACAAGGATGGTGAGGATAGGATGCAGGATGGGTGTTTGTTTGTTGTTGTTGTTTTGTTTTTGTTTTCTTCGTTTTTTCTTGTCTGTTTTTTTTCTGTTCTTTTCTTCTTCTTCTTCTTTTTTTTTCATCCTCATCAAGATCCAGAGGAGGGACAAGGATGGTGAGGATAGGATTGAGGATGTCATGTTATTTTTCGTTTTCTTCTTCTTTTTCTTCTTCACTTTATTTTTATTCTTTTTTGTTTTATTTTTTTCACCATCCTCGTCAAGGACAAGCATGGTGAGGATAGGATGCAGGATGTCATTTTTTCGCTATTTTTCCCCCTTTTTTCTTTTTCTTTCTTCTTCTCCTTCTTCTTCATTTTATTTTTATTTTTATTATTATTTTTTACCATCCTCGTCAAGGACAAGGATGGTGAGGATAGGATGGAGGATGGCGTGTTTGTTGTTGTTTGTTTTGTTGTTTTTGTTTTTGTTTTGTTTTTCATGTCTGTTTTTTCTTTCATTCTTTTCTTCTTCTTCTTCTTCCTTTTCTTCTTTTTTCATCCTCGTCAAGATCAAGAGGAGGGACAAGGATGGTGAGGATAGGATGCAGGATAGATGTGTGTTTGTTTGTTTATGTTTTGTTTTTGTTTTCTTGTTTTTTTGTTTGTTTGTTTGTTTGTTTTTTATGTCTTTTTTCTTTCTTTTCTTCTTCTTCCTTTTCTTCTTTTTTCATCCTCGTCAAGATCAAGAGGAGGGACAAGGATGGTGAGGATAGGATGCAGGATAGATGTGTGTTTGTTTGTTTATGTTTTGTTTTTGTTTTGTTTTTTTGTTTGTTTGTTTGTTTTTTATGTCTTTTTTCTTTCTTTTCTTCTTCTTCCTTTTCTTCTTTTTTCATCCTCGTCAAGATCAAGAGGAGGGACAAGGATGGTGAGGATAGGATGCAGGATAGATGTGTGTTTGTTTGTTTATGTTTT
>NC_091552.1:52249571-52254571 GCF_042767895.1 Penaeus vannamei
TTTTCAGTTTTGTTCTTTCCAATGTTTTTTTTCTTATTATTATTACTTTTTTATTTATTATCATTTATGTGCTTTCCCCTTCAAAAGTATATTTTGTGATTTTTTTTTTTTTTATTGAGTTTATATGTATTAAGTTCCGATACATTAAGTTAATATACACTAAGGCCAAGTTTCTGCCTCGTTGAGTGTAAATTAGAGGTCACGTTCATTCTCAACTTGAGTGGGATTTTCTCTTCTAACTTGACCCAAGCTCCTTCTTTCCAATTTCTCGAGACTTTCTTTACTTTCAGTCTAACAGTCTTCTTCGTCTCTCCTTCTTCAGCAAAAGTCACTCCAAGATAATTGGACTCATTATGTCGCTCGAGTCTAGTACAATCAGGTGACTGTTTGTTGATATCTTCTTTGATAAGCAGTTTTTCCTTTCTGCTTATCACTACCTCCTATCTTTCGTCCATCCTTTTCTCAGTCCTCCCCTTTTCCCAGCTTTTATTCCCGAGTATCTCCTGCCTTTTTGTTGATATCTTCTTTGATAAGCAGTTTTTCCTTTCTGCTTATCACTACCTCCTATCTTTCGTCCATCCTTTTCTCAGTCCTCCCCTTTTCCCAGCTTTTATTCCCGAGTATCTCCTGACTGTTTGTTGATATCTTCTTTAAGCAGTATTTCCTTTCTGCTTATCATTACCTCCTATCTTTCGTCCATCCTTTTCTCAGTCCTCCCCTTTTCCCAGCTTTTCTTCCCGAGTATCTCCTGCCTTTTTGTTGATATCTTCTTTAAGCCGTATTTCCTTTCTGCTTATCACTACCTCCTATCTTTCGTCCATCCTTTTCTCAGTCCTCCCCTTTTCCCAGCTTTTATTCCCGAGTATCTCCTGCCTTTTTGTTAATATCTTCTTTAAGCCGTATTTCCTTTCTGCTCATCATTACCTCCTATCTTTCGTCCATCCTTTTCTCAGTCCTCCCCTTTTCCCAGCTTTTCTTCCCGAGTATCTCCTGCCTGTTTGTTGATATCTTCTTTAAGCAGTATTTCCTTTCTGCTTATCATTACCTCCCATCTTTCGTCCATCCTTTTCTCAGTCCTCCCCTTTTCCCAGCTTTTATTCCCGAGTATCTCCTGACTGTTTGTTGATATCTTCTTTAAGCAGTATTTCCTTTCTGCTTATCATTACCTCCCATCTTTCGTCCATCCTTTTCTCAGTCCTCCCCTTTTCCCAGCTTTTATTCCCGAGTATCTTCTCTGCAATGGCTCGGGCGTTTCTCCCATAGGATTGCAAGATCGTCTGCAAACTACACCTCCCACACTTCGTCTATTCCCCCTTCTCGTGGCTTCGTGGCGAGAGCATCTAAAACAATCTAAAACGGAAAGGGACCTAAAACCGAGCCCCGGTGTAGCCCAGTGTCTGCTAGAGAATGTTCTGTGGCTTGTCAACTTTGTCCTTTACGCTCATTTTGTGGTCACGTATCATGGCTCCTATGATACGTGCAAGGTGTCTTGGGGCTCCTTTCCCTGGCGTAGCTCAACGTCTGCTAGAAAGGGTTCTGTGTTTGTAAATGTTTTCCTTATCACTGTATTTTTTGTGTTTGTACATAGCTCTTATATTATGTATTAGGGTTTCCTGGTACGCCTTTGTTTTCTATAGCACCAGTACCTACGAATGGTAGTGTCTCTGGGTACCCTGTTATACGCCTTTTTTCCAGATCCCCGAAACAAAAATACAATTTCTGTTGCTCTTTATGAATTTTTTCTCGAATTTGTTGCATGGTAATGAGTCCATCAATACTGTTCCCTCCGGACATGAAGCCAAACTAATATTCATAAATGGTTACCAACTTTCTTAGTCTCGTCTATTGTTCTCTACTTTTCTTCCTTCGTAATTATCGCACTTATGTCTCCCGTTCTGTACTGTCAACATATCGCTTTATTCCAATTATTTGGTATTTCTTGTGTGTTCTAATTCACCCAACCAACAGCCATGTCCAGGGGATTCCAACGTTGCTGTTATTCTAATTGCTATTCCTCGGTCCCTCTTCCCTTTTTCCTTCCCTCCTTTCCTCTCTCCCTCTCTTCCTTACCTTTCTTTCTTCCTTCCTTCCATCCTCCCACCCACCTCCTCTCCCTTCCTTCCTTCCTTCGCTCCTTCCTTCCACCCACCTCCTCTCCTTTCCTTCCTTCCTTCCTTCCTTCCTCCCTTCCTACCTCCCACCTCCTCTCCCTTCCTTCCTTCCTTCGTTCCTTCCTTCCACCCACCTCCTCTCCTTTCCTTCCTTCCTTCCTTCCATCCTCCCACCCACCTCCTCTCCCTTCCTTCCTTCCTTCCTACCTCCCACCTCCTCTCCCTCTCTTCCTTACCTTTCTTTCTTCCTTCCTTCCACCCTCCCACCCACCTCCTCTCCCTTCCTTCCTTCCTTCGTTCCTTCCTTCCACCCATCTCTCCTTTCCTTCCTTCCTTCCTTCCTTCCTCCCACCCACCTCCTCTCCCTTCCTTCCTTCCATCCTCCCACCCACCTCCTCTCCCTTCCTTCCTTCCTTCATTCCTTCCTTCCTTCCTTCCTTCCTTCCTTCCTCCTCTCCCTTCCTTCCTTCATTCCTTCCTTCCTTCCACCCACCTCCTCTCCCTTCCTTCCTTCCTTCCTTCCTTCCTTCGTTCCTTCCTTCCACCCACCTCCTCTCCCTTCCTTCCTTCCATCCTACCTCCCACCTCCTCTCCCTTCCTTCCTTCCTTCCATCCTCCCCCCCCCCTCCCCGCCTTCTCCCACCCCTAACATTATTAATGGGGAAGGCTAGATCAGTAGCAGCTCGAGGAGGTGTCATGGCGTCTGATTCAATTTTTTGGGAAAAAAAGCACGTGGGGTTTATTTTGATGACGTCACAAAGTTACCGATGCTTTGTGAATATGGTCGATAAATTTTAGTCTTTTCAACTTTCAAAAAAAAAAGATGGAAAATAATGATTTTAACGGTTCTATTTTCACCGAACAATCATCAAAACAGCCGCCATGACACCTCCTCGAGTTGCTACCGATCTAGCCTTCCCGTGTCATGAATACCCGAAAAAAAAAATAATGCTGATAAAAAATGAACTCACAACCCCCTCCCCCCCCCCCCTCTTCCCCCTCCCCCCTCTCCGACAGAACCTTCGGGAAGCAGCAGCGTGTCGGGTCGGTCGGGAACGAGGCGGCAGTCGGGCAATCGCCGGAGCCTTCCCGCGTTCAGGTAAGGCGTGCGTGCGTGTGGGTGGGGGGGGGGGGAGAGAGGGGGGGAGGGAGGGAGGGAGGGAGAGGCAGAGAGAATGAGAGCGAGCGAGAGAGAAGACAAATAAAGAGAGAGAGAGAGTGAGTGATTGAGAGAGAGAGAGAGAGAAAGAAAGAGAGAGAGAGAGAGAGATAGAGGCAGAGAGTGAGAGTGAGAGCGAGAGAGAAGACAAATGAAGAGAGAGAGAGAGTGAGTGAGAGAGAGAGAGAGAGAGAGAGAGAGAC
This sequence comes from Penaeus vannamei, assembly GCF_042767895.1. Taxonomy (NCBI): domain Eukaryota; kingdom Metazoa; phylum Arthropoda; class Malacostraca; order Decapoda; family Penaeidae; genus Penaeus; species Penaeus vannamei. The sequence continues at coordinate 52,253,045 of NC_091552.1, forward strand.
AGAGTGAGAGTGAGAGTGAGAGTGAGAGCGAGCGTGAGAGAAGACAGATAAAGAGGGCGAAAAGAGAGAGAGAGAAAGAATGAAAGCGAGCGAGAGAATGAGAGTGAAAGACAGACAGACAGAAAATTAAAGCGAGCGAAGGGGAGAGAAAGAGAAAGGTGTCGAATATTCTGCACATTTCCTTTTAATTCCAAACGTTCTTCAATTATCTCCATCTCTCCAATCAGGTACAGCCGAGTGTCCGATGAGGATGACACCAAGCGATGACGTCACACTCAAACTCCGTCAGCTGATTAAGAAAAACAAAAGAAAATCGCTGGATGTCGCGAGTGACCGTTACTGGGTTATTAACGTACAAACAGTTTGAATATTTGAATAATCTGATTTTTTTTCTTTGTACTAGTTCGTCATGGAAATAGTAGTAGAAGTACAAGTAGATACACTCAATGCGCACTTAGAATAGAGATTAGATTTGTGCACGAAGCTTCAGATAAAGTGACAGGTATTATTATATAGATTTACTAACAATGCTTTTTTTATATAGTAGTTTTCACTTTTAAGAAAGAAACAGAACCTATTTTTTTCAGTTTTGTAAAACGCGCGCATGCGCACACTCACACACACATGTGTATATATAATGCATTTTTTTTTTCTACAATACCGAATTATATACCCTCACCTTTCACCTTTCAGCCATTTTCCATCATAAAAATTTAATATCGCCTCATTAACGACATTCATCACTCAGAAAGTTTGATGAATTTAATTATTTTTGCTATTCAGATGAAACAATAAAATTTGTATTTGTTGTGTGTTTCTTTGTAACCTTTTGTGGCGAACAGATGTAAGAAATGCAGGGGTTAATAGTGATGAATAATGATAATTATCAGTAGAAAATGAAATACAAGTCCTCTATTAAAATTGATATCCCTTAAACTTCGAAATAAAAGGTTTTATTTTTCATATCCAACATGATCTAATGTTCTCTAATGGGAGGCTCGGGGGGAGGTGGGCCTTGCCAGTCCTCCTTCCCTCAGATAAACCCATCGGCAACGTCACTTATAAATGGAAATGCTGGGGAGAGGGGAAATGCCCCTCCCACTCAGCAAGTGAGGCAGACTGTGGGCCCCGTTGGGAGGGTAACTGCTGGGGTGCAGGATGGGAACAGGAGCTACTCATCCCGCCTGCGTTCCGGCACCTGCCGACCTAGTGTGAAGCCCAAGGGAACCCCACAGGTGGATATTGGGTCACGCAGTCTGCCACCCCATTTTATATGGAGCAGCATCAGTGGGGTTGGCAGAGGTGGCATCCGTCCGGAGTGACTGCCTAAGGTTAAACCTCAGGCGGGATGTCAGGTTGGGGGCCTCTTTGCATCAGGATGATCGGTTGCCACTACTGTTGAGAGAACTGGGATGGCTGAGGGTAGAGGTGGCTGCTCTCTCGGAGGTGAGAAAACCTGGTCGTTAAACCTACTAGTCGGGCCACAGCGATGGTCGTCTTTGGGGAAAAGCCATAGCCATCTCCAGC
>NC_091552.1:52272390-52277390 GCF_042767895.1 Penaeus vannamei
CAGGGTTGTAGACAAGATATTAGAGCTGGGCTTAGTGGAAGACAAGAAGGAGCTGCGTAAGAAAAGACCAAAGAAACCTCAAGTAAGGAAATCCAGAAAGTCTGGCTATGGTGGTGATGATGATGATGAGGGCAACGATGGGGACAGTGATGATGTGCAGAGTGAAGGTAGCAGTGATGATGAAGGTGGCTCAGTGAGTAGATCAGAAGTTCCCAAGAAAGCAGGCAAAGCAGCAAGCAAGGCACCCACTTTCACAGTACCAGTTGTGACTCCTGCTCTAATTACCAAATCGCTGAATACAGTTTTAGAGGCAAACATGCAAGAAGCAGTGGAGTGGATTGCCGGTGTCCTTATAGATGTGGCAGAGGATCGTGAAGAAGATGGTGATTTTGAGCCGGTTCCCATTCTTGCCATGACTGAAACCTGCACTGATGCCATGGAGGATGAAAAGTTTATGGAATTACTGAAACTAATTGGCATACAGCCTCCACTGACCAACCAGGAGATGTTCTGGCGTGTGCCTTCCAAACTGACTGTAGAGGGACTGAAAAAGAGGGCCCAGTACCTCAGGCAGGGAATCTCAGGTGAGACTTTGGATTCCGAAAGTGCTGACGTACCATTGGAACCAGTGGAGGCGCAGCCGTCCCAAGAAGAGAAGCCAAAGAAGAAGAAATCGGCAAAAGCACAGCCCAAATCAAAACCCAAGCCTAAGAAGACAAAGAAACGGCAAAATGACCTCTCTGACTCAGAAAACATCAATCCCGAAGATAAAGAAAATTATTATAAGTTTGTGCCCACAGTCAATACAGAAGATGTTGACGATTCAGTTCCCCTTGTGCCTCAGAGGTCAAGAGTAGTTGAAGATGACTCGAGTGATGATGATACCCCCCTGTCATCCATTAGTCGAGCCCGTTCTCCTTTAGCGTCCAAAAGAGCATCAAAAAAGAGACAAATGAGCGATGAAGGAAATGACAGTGGAGCTGAACTCAAAACGGAAGAAGATAAAAGTTCCAAGAAGAAGCGCAGATTGATCATTGCAGATGACTCGGATGAAGACAGCCCTGTGGTAGAAAGCCATGACTTGAGATTACACTTAGACACAGAGTCCTCAGGCATGCTTGATGATGCAAACATGAGTGTGGATGAGGATGTAGGGAGCGAGAAGAGAGTCAATGCAAGTCAACGAAGGATGCTGGATTCAGATTCTGAAGACGATGTTCCTCTGGCTAGTGGCAGACAGAAGGCTAGAGCTGTCATTGATAGTGACGAGGATTAAAAAGTGGATTATTTAGCAGATGTTTTATAGATTGATTCTTCTTTTAATATGGTGTAACTTGTAGAATTAAGTGGATTTTGATACATTTTTTATGTAGAAAATTATTATAGATAGCATTAGAATAAAGAGTGCTTATGATTTTTTTTTATATTTTTTTGTAAATAAAAATTAATATTTATATTCAAAATCTTTTCTTTTCCTTCTCTTCATCCATATTCTAAAAGTTTTCATTTATACATTTTAATGACTGGCTTGTACATTAAATATTTTAAAATGTTGATGTGAGAGAAAGTTTATAAAAGTTTGAGAGAGTCCGTAGTTTAAGATCTTTATCCTATCAGAAAGATAAGATTAATAAGATACACACCAATCATGATTCAAGGAAGCAGCTGTTTAAGGTCTCACTATCACGCAGCTGTATGGGTTTTAGAACAGGCTTAGCAAGGGGCTGTTTAATCTGTTCCAAATTTCTTATATCAAAGCTGTGAGTACTTCTTTGAGAGGTATCTTTTTTTTATATACAAGAATAGCCAGTGTCAAATGGGTGTTATCCTTTAAATTTCAAATCCAAGAAATTAAACCTTAAAATGGAGGGAATTTAAAGTAATAACATAAGATTACATATATGTGTGAATGAAAAAGGGAGTTAGGACCATAATTTTCACCTGTTATTTTGCAAATTACTTGTGTAAAATATTCAGATACCCAGCAAAGAATGTATTTGATAATTATATACAGATATTTCTCATGAAAATGAATAGGAAGTTTATAAGTTTAAGAATATTAAATGATATAGTATAAAGTACATTATAATTCCTCCTTATATGTAAATGTATTGAATCCTAATGTGAAAGTTAGCATATAAAAGAATTTGATAGTTTATATAACACTTAAAATATGTTGGATGCTACTGCATTGTTAATAGTTCATGGCTTTTGTTCAAAGTTCAGGAGAATAGAAAGCTTAGAATTCATGGACTTGTAATGCTAGACAAGAAAAAAAGTGAAAAACCAAAATTATGAATAATACTTTTATTTTTATTGTTCTCAAAACATATTTTGAGCTTAACATTCCAGACCAGAAATTCACATGATAGAAAATACAATGGGGAATGGGTAAGCTGGATAACAGTCACCATTATCAATTATCATGCATATTATAATAGAGGAAAACGACTCGGGTGCGATGGACCAAAATCTCAATGGCTGGTTTACGGAGCGCTCTCCCATGTGGCCGGGACAAGCCTTTTCTCTGAAGGTTGAAAAGATTCTTCATGAGAAGCAGAGCAAGTTCCAGCACATTCAGCTGTTTGAGAGGTGAGACCAGTGATCAATTTATATTTCATGTAGAAAAGTTTGTGATCTTATTTCATGGCAAAATATTTGGAAATGATTTTAGGTGATATGTCAGAGAGAATATATTCACAGTAGATTATATGAATTAAAAGTTCATTCTTTTCATTGTCTAATGTTTATTTAAGTGTCATGTTACGTACATTTTTTTTAGCTTTTACATGATTGCAACCAGTTCTGAAGAGTATTTAGATGTATCAATCATTGTAGTCACTGGATCTGACAAGGAAAATGTAATACACATAAAACTTTAAAATGTCTTCCAGCGCCAACTTTGGAAAGGTGATGGTGTTAGACGGTGCCATCCAGTTTACAGAGCGCGATGAGTGCTCGTACCAGGAGATGATCACATTCTTAGCACTAAATTCTCATCCTTCTCCGAAAAAGGTAAAAGGACGGATGATTTCCACCTCTTGTTTCTTTTTTATTGCACTTGACAGCATCAAGTGTGGCATTAAGGGGAGAAAAGATAGTACATCATAATGATTTTCATGGCAAAAGTTTGATGTTCAGAATTCTCTTCCTTGTAGGTACTGATTGTCGGAGGTGGTGACGGGGGTGTTGCACGCGAGGTGGCCAAACACCCAGCAGTGGAGAAAGTGGTTCAGTGCGAAATAGATAGTGAGGTGAGATAGATACAGTCCTGTCATATTTTGTCCATGTTTATATTTCCATGTGAAATTGTGTACAGATATGCACATTTCTTTGTATAACCTTTTGATTTTATATAGGGCAATTGCATTAAGTAAGCTTAAGTAATATGCAGTAAATATATGAATTGTTTCATTTTCAAGAATTTGAGTGGCATCTCATTTTAGAATTTCAGTTAGTTGGAATTTCAAGTTTACAAAGTAATTGATTTTTAATAAATCTGATTTGAAGTTAGTTGTATGAAAGAGTCTGCATCCTTCTGCCAGCCTCTACCCAAACTATTTAGTATCAAAAAATATTTCTGCAAGACAAGGTAGATTGAGATTTGATGTCATACAAAAATAGGTTTGTTACATTGTTCGTATTATGTACTTTTTACTGCCTCTGTTTTTAGATAGTCTTTGAATTTTCACTTGAAATTTTTTCCGACAGGTGATAGAAGCATGCAAAACTTATGTTCCCTCGTTAGGATGTGGATTTAGTAACCCGAAGCTGACGCTCTACACTGGCGATGGTGCAGAATTCCTCGAGAAAACTGACGAGAAGTTTGATGTCATAATCACTGATGCATCAGATCCTGTTGTTGCCGATGATGACCAGGGAGACAAAACTAAAGACGGTATGCAGAGAAGACCACGTATATATACACATGTTCATTCACCAGTAGGCTCCAAGCTCTTTACACTAGCCGCCCCTTTTACAAATCTGATACAGCGATAAGTTCCTGTCATCAGCCAGTCCATTGAGATTTTGGATGCATTTTAGGTGAAGAGAAAAGAATATTCAGCAATTTTTACAAGCTTTATTCATCAAACTGTAATATATTGTGTTGTGAAAACATTGCTTTATTTTAAATTCTTATTATGAACATTGCCATACACCTAAATGATTGGCTCTCAAGGCTTCACAACTCCCTTTCTAACCATATAGATCCACAACCTTGCAACTGCTGTCATGCACACACACACATATGCATACAGATCCACGAACTAGAGAGAGAGAGAGAGAAAGAGAGAATTAATGATTGATTGATTGAGTGATTGAATAAATGAATGAATTAGGAGAATGAAAAGTAGCTCTGATACGTTACAACAATTTAGGTTATTTGCAAAATATTTCAAATCATGGCCAAACTAATATAACTGACATGTTGAATTATTGATAACTTATATGTCACTTAACTAAGTTATTTGTTTGTTTGTTATAACTCATAAGCATATTAAAAAGTCTAAAGAAAAAAATGTTTAACAGGTCCAGCAGCGTCACTCTTCAAAGAGGATTACTACGCAAAGATGAAGGACAAACTGGCCGATGGAGGAATACTCTCTTGCCAGGTTGGTTCAGTTCTCAGCATGACACGTTTTCGTTCTTTATCTCTAGGGGACCGGGCCGTATAAATCATTATAGTGGAGGACCAAGTTGTTGGATATAATCGGACTCTATTTTCTTGGCTCTCAGCATAGAAGGAGGGTAAATGAGCTGGCAAGATGATGCAGAGGATCGCACAGGGACTATGACATACTTTTATTTTTCTCTATGATAAACTGTTGTCACATAACCCCCTAAATGGATCATTAAAATGTTTATGATAGTGATAATAATAAAAATGGTAAAGATAATAGTAGTGATAGTTTAGGGCTTGGTGACAGGTTTTTGTGACTTCAGTCAAGTTGCGGCTGTTTGTTTATTGTGCTTCTGAATTTCCACCTATATGCATTGAA
>NC_091552.1:52282390-52292390 GCF_042767895.1 Penaeus vannamei
CCCTTAATTTGAGTTTTCAGGACTGATTTTCTTGTTTTTATCAATGTTATTATTCACATTGATTAATAACCAATATAAAATAATAATCAAGGAAAAGGGTAAACAGGTGATACAAGTAGGACTAGTAACAGACTCCTCGGTGACAAAGCACTTGTAGAGCCATCCATGTGTATCTAGTTTTACATTGAGCATAGCAAGTATGTGCATTCCATCCCTGCATTTTGTTGAAAGGCATAATGTAATTGGTTTATTTATTTATTTTATTTATTTATTTTTTTATTTTTTTTATTTTTATTTTATTTTTTTTGAGAAAATGCATTGGAAAATGCAGTATGCCTTTACATTGAAATATAAACCAAGGGAAATAGCGTATATACAATTGTATTTCTTGTTTTGACAATAAAACAAAGGTATTGAAAGAAAAGACAAAATATGGTGACTTAATTTATTCACATTTCAATCTAGATCAAATGGTTGTAGCAGCAAGTTATGGAAATAAATATTTATTCAATTAAAGTTTCAGCCAATGGGTTCCCTAAAATAGAGCTGCCTATAATCTGCGCCACATGGGAAATTACTATAGATATAACAAGCACAGAACTTTTGGAAATATAATAAATGTATTATTAGTTTGTACAAAGTCCCCTTGACCATACTACAGTAAAGAGTTCCAGATTAATCTCCAACATAAACAAAGTTAATGCATAATTAATATATGCTGTAACTCCTAAACTGAATATATAATACACTGTTAGTGTCACTAACTTGGGAAAAGCTCAATATTTGGTACAACTATATGCCCTTAGCAACAAACAGGAAGATATGGCCTGAAATTCTGCACTATGTAATGTTTTGGTAAAACAAAAGTTAAAAAAAAGTGATAGTAATTGTCATTTGCTTATCATAAACCCAAGTGCAATCAGGCAATTTAACAAGAAAAATTATCCATGAAAAATGCTTGCAGTTCAGGATGACTAGGACAGAAGAAAGTTTATTGCGGACTCCAGAAGCATAGAATGACTAAAGGAGCATTAAACCATAAAAACGTCTCCAACTGGACACCAGTTTCAAACAGATGTAACTTTCAAGCTTCCAAAATTCCTTTATTCTTTTTTTGTTGTTGTTGTTGTAGCCATGAATTTAGCTTCATTTTGGCCTTGTGAAAATGTTGCTAGTCAATGTTTAGTTACTGAAAATTTAGATGATTATACATGAGGTTGGTGGTAACTTTAGTATTTTAAATATATACATGTGTCTGTGTGGGGGGGAAAGTAAACTATTTACCATCTTGCATCATGACATTGAACAAACCTCTCTAATTGGAAAACTTCTCTGGCCGCAATAATACACCCGTTTTAGCCTCAAAAAATAGATAGGGAGCTAGGAGTATCACAGTACCTTTCTGTTCATATACTCCCTAGTCGTATATTTTGCAAATGCAGATAAATAATGCCTATCTACATGAGGTTCTCAAGATGCAGGGAAAAAAACATCTGCACAATTATAAAATCCCACTGCCCCCCACACCAAGAAACTAATAATGGAGCACACTAACATTTGTGCAGCCCCCCTAAACTACCCTCCAAAAAGTCTTAATAAAAACAAAGAAAAATATATTACTTTGGTCTGTTCCTTCATACAAACTGGATGTTAAATCATTACACAAAACAAGCAGAACCCATTTGGCAAATAACCATACACAATGCTTTCCTTCCTTAGCTGTAAAATCTACACTACCACTTTATGGGTGGGTCAGCTGTGCCGGAACAGATGTATTGAATGTGAAATGCTGCAAACAGAAGTGAGAGTGCAGATAACACACATGAGAAAAAAAAAAAAAAAAGCCTTACATCTTTACTGTTTAAAATGATAAACACTATACACTATAACACTTAAACTAAATGACAGTTAAAACACATGCAGGTGACAAATCTCTGCCATCAGATAGAGACGAACACCGCTCACAGGTACGAGTGCAGTGGCTTTGCGCACATCCAAGACAGAGAAATGAGATGAAAGTTACCAGCACAGCATGACCCTTTTTTTTCTATTTTAAATCAAAACTGGTGCACATTGTAAGATCCTATTAACACAAGCTACAGATGTCTACACAAGGTAGTTCATATACACAAAGGGGTGGAAATTAAAGCCATTTTTAACAGTTAGCTTGAGAAAAAAATAGATAAGGCTTAAAACTTTTCACATAAAATTATTATAAGACTTTAACAAATAAACATAATGAAAGGAAATAATGGTCAGCTTCCTCGAAAGCCAGGCAAAGTAAATACATGTTTGTTCACTCATTACTGCTGTAACCGAAATGAGCATTCTTTGCGTAAAGGAAAGTTTCTCAAAAAATCTCAATATCTATAATAGCTCTTCCTATAAAGCTGTAACTATATACAAAGCTAATGAGATTATAGGTGCTTAATAGTTTGTTCATTACATTGATACATGATTAAAATACCCCCACATAGCATCTATCACCTTTTAAAAGAAGTTTGTAAATTCCCCAAGAATAAAAACAATACTTCCTTAATATCATAGCACATGTACAGTTGATATACCTAACTATTACTTGCCAGCACAAGTTTGGCATTATATGCCCCAACCCACTAGCTAGGTCCTTACCAAACTCTTTGATAGTGCTAACAAAACTTTGGTTTGATAATAACTGGGTTTTCCTATAATAGCATAAACTACAGACAGAGAGAGGCACTGGATATTAACTTCATAAGATCTTAGACCTTAGTTTGAAATCCAACACAGCATATGTCCCAAATGGTAACATGAAGCTCAATTATCTGAACCAACCCCCCTTTTTTTTTGCCCAGTACAAACAGTAATATATTTTTTATATTTAAGGTCCAAGGTATCTGATATCAACCTATACTGCACCTCCCTCTCAATACACTAACCTTGCTATTAAAACTGGCTGCCCACACACCACTCTACATGACAGACCAAACTCACATGTTAATCCAACCAAGATCATTTGCATCTTATGGTTAACATTCACACTCATAGTTTAGCTTCCCTGGGGACACAGGAGTTTCTTTAGGAGAGTATCATTAAGTTATAGTTTATGTCAAAGGGAAAAGTTATAAAAAATACAATAATGTTCCTTGTATAGCAAATCCCAAAGATTAATAACATAGTTATTAAGGAACAAAAACAGAATGAACATTGAAGGAACGAAGCTTGCAACAGTAGAACTGTTTCACAATCTCAAACTACAAAATTGGAATTAATAAACAAAACATCTATACTAGTTCAGAGGCAAGTATTATATGTAGATATGTGTATATATATATATAAATGGCTGGTTACAAACATTTTAAGAAAAATAGCCCCGTACACCCATGCCAAACGATAAAAAGCAACAACACTGCTCCTTAGAATTTCCTCCGCATGTAACCCAGAGGCAAGAGCACCCCTACAAGTTGAGTGACCGTGGCTTGAGAGTGGAGTTCTGGGTGACAAATTGCCGTGCCTGTTCGGTCAGGCGGCGCTGGTTTTCGGTTTTGCCACACGCCACCATCTCCCACCTCACGTCCAACTGCAAAGATTGAAAAAAGGTTGAGTTTCCTTTCCACTATTTCTTCTTTAAGAGGGATAGAGGAAAGATTTCACATTCTGAACTGCTTTACAGTGCAGCCCTAAAGAAGACTAAAACAGGGAGAGAAGAAGATTACCTATCTCTCTCAATTAATGAAAAGTTTGGTACATATTATCAGGAACCCAAGGACTACAGAATGATTATTTCACCAGAATAAAAGGATAAACACACAACACAAAACACAGAGAAAGCAAACTTTCAAGGAAGGCATGGTATCAGAACAAGACCAGGAACAAACATTCAATAAACCAAATAATTATAAGAAAATTGGCAAACCTCCTGATCAACAAAACTAGAATCTTAATTTATGAGTGTATTCTTTAAAACAGTATATGAAAAGATATATTTCAATGAAAGGACAGTAGTTTGGAAGAACTGGTTTCCACTCCCAATTAGTCCAATATTTTCAAAACAAAATTAAGGGGGGGGGGTGTTAATGGCTATATTAAGTGGAAATCCAACCCAATTAGTAAAACAATCTTGAAAATACTTTAACCAAATTTGACCTGTTGATACGTATAAATATCCAATTCATTTCTATTTCTTACCTCAATAACATGTGTGTATTAATCAGACTACACAAATGGTATTAAATTGTTAATTGTTTAATCTAACTAAGCAAATTTCAAATTCCTATCAACATAATAGGTTAGTTAGCTACCTTCATGTCATGCATTTGATGAAGAGAAGCAAAATCATGCACACGTTATAACAAAAGCTCTAGTTATCTTTTTACCCATCAAAAACACTCAAAATTCTCTGTTAATCCCTGGTACCCCCCCCAACCCCTTCTAACACCAAACAAACAGCAGCCTGGGGTTATATGGCCTGCATGTGCGTTTACCTTCGAGAGGTTGGCCTTGGTGGTCTGGCCTTCGCCGAAGGATATCCTCTTTACGCACCCAAATTCACCTTCTCTCGCCTGGTTGGGAGGAGAGGTCTTGTCAGATGGTAAAGTTTACTGCAGTATCAAGAGCTTGGTGGTTCTTATTCCAAGCTCAAAACTGTAGTCTTTATCTTTGTTTTTTTTTTCTTTATTTTCATTTTATGGGGTAACCTTTTTTTTAAATTATAGTTTATTGTCTTTTACCCAACATATAGCTTTGTTACATGACATGTTATACTGTACAATTGTCTATTCAAGAAAACTTACCTCAATATCTGTAATAATATCACTTTGGAGATGTTTTTTTTTCTTTCTTAATATGTCCAGCATTTCATTTAGAACAGTATGTTTCACATTTTTAAAAACAACAGAAGAGAGAATGATTCTGCTCACTACAAATGTCAAAAGGTCAGAGTTAAGTTGTCTATGGACTCTTGACCATTACTTACATTAGAATACTGAAATGCTCTCTACCTTCTACCTCTACATAATACCTGCTAACTATCTACAACACGGAGAAATTCCAAGATCATATTTACCTTCTTTGGGGATTTGTTGCCAAGAAGAGAAGTTGAAGCGAGAGGATGGTTCTCATCAGGCAGTGTGTCGCGGATGATTGAGGGAGGTGAAAACAGCACTGACGAATCACCTATCAGGCTTTTACTCTGCAAGAAAGAATAATTAAATAAATATATAACAAATAAATAAAAGAAATACATTAATACATATTTCTATGAAAGGAGGAGGAAGAATTCGAGAAATAATAGTACAACCATTAGATTTCTTAACTTCAGAGTAAGGTACATATATATGGTACAGTTTACTTACAGGTGTCTCTGGCATGAGAGTAAGTGGTTCTGCACAAAAGCCAGGAACCTGGATCTCCCCAGGTGTTGACCAGGAATATGGGAGAGCCTTCCTAGCCTTTTTGCTTGGGGAATTTTCCTTGCCACTTGGAGGAGGGGCTTTGCGCTTAACTGTGCCATATCCACTGTCATTGATAACAGACTGAAAAAAAAGGATAAGTTCGTTAATACTTTCACTATGTTCTTGCAATTATTTAAAGAAATATTTGAAATCACTATTCAAATTACACTGTCTATATTCACTAGAGCTCACCTGATTACGTGCACTCTGACTATTCACTGAAGGAGTCTCGAATTTACTTCGGTCTCTCTCAGTGTCTTTGCGAATAATTTCAGTTATATCTTCCAGGTGTGTTGGTGTCTGAGGCTGTTGATAAGAAAGAGGCAGAAATATAAGATCAGTTGAGCAGACATTCCATATAGGACAAAAGAAATTAAAAGGAATCATATGGAATAAAAATTATAGTACATTACAATATCCACAATGGTCATCTCTATCTTTTGAAAACAGAGAATGTCTTACCAGATGCTTCAGAGGCCCACTCTTCTTCTCTATCTCCCGCAAAGCATTCTTAAGCGGGGTTGGAGTTTGGGGTGTAGGCTGAATGAGGACCCTTCGAGACTTTGGCGTCCGGGGTTGGCCACCCGACTCACTGGGTGTAGAGGTGTGGTGGGGATGAGACGAGGGAGGAGGCGGCTGGACAGGGGTAGATTGTGAGACAGGAATGCCTCCCAGGACTGGGGTGGAGGTGAGGTTGCCATCATCAAAGGAGATGTTAGGACTGTTGAGGAACTGTGAGGGACTGAAGGGGATGCTCTTGACAGGTGTCACCTTCTGGGGAGTGGTGAGCAGAGACTCATTTTGCTCCTGGAAAAGAATATTTGGAAGTGTCAGAATATGTGCGAGTATTCCTCAGGAAAATCATTATCAAATTCAAAATAATAATATTAAAAAGAAGAATAACAACATCATCATCAATAAACAATGGCAATAACAATATAATTCATAATACCAACTATGACCATAATAGTAACAAAGCTACCAACAGCAAATGTTAATGGCATATCATACCATCAGAGACAGAAGGGACCTCTTGGTAGGTGAAGGCTGCTTCCTCCTGCCCCGTCTCAGAATGGGAGGAGTAGAAAGGCGTGATGAGTTCAGGGAGGAGAAAGAGCCATTGTGTGCACTGTTGGTGCTCATGTTATGGGTTGTTGTGGAGCTGGTAGTGACTGCTGACGTGGTAGAGAGAGGAGGAACCGAGGAAATGATGGAAGATATTGGGCACGAGTTCACAGTGGACGTAGAGGTTGAGGATGAAGATGGAGCAGATGAGGAGGAGCAGGAAGAGGATGTAGCAACACTACAAGCTGACACTGCCTTTGGGGTGGAGAGCTCCTGGATAACTTCTTGCTTTATCTGAAACAGGAGATAAGAAATTGAAGATTCATCACATCTTTATTATCCATATCATTCCACAAAAAATAATAAAACTATATATCATAACGGCACACATTATTACCTTAACAGGACTGCATGTAAGCAATTCAAAGGCACCCATGTCCAGCTCAGCCCTGAAGACTTCCATACCACGGTCTGGCTTCAGGGGAGAAAGGGATCCTAACTCCTCAAAGTACCTGTTTAAATAGAAAAAGGTTTAGTAAAAAAAAATAAAAATACATATATATTACTGAGAATGTTATGGTAATAATTACACTTAGCCATTCATTAGCTGATGTGCAACATATATAATTAGTCAACCACACAGACAAACATAACAAATACATGAGTGCACAGAATTAACATCAATAGTACTCAAAATCCAGTGTATTGCTCAAGTCAAACTACTTACTTCAGAGGAGAAATGATGCCAAGGTCATGGTAGATGCTAGTCTTGTCCGGCGAAAGCAAGAAGCCCTGGTTTAATGGCGGGCTCACTGAATCTGATGACGATGACGACACAGAGGGTGGCTGGGGAAGCTGTGGCGGGTACTGGTTGCACTGACTCAGGGGTGGAGTAGGCATGCCCGGTGGTGGTGTGGGGGTGGAGGTGGTCACCTGCTGAATACAAAACAGGACAAATCATTAACACTGCTCTACTGTTCTAGCAAGTCATGAATGCATTACATAGTATTTTCACTACCATGCAATCCTCCAATGTCTATCTTTTTTCTTTTTTTTTTTACTTTGATTCCACTTACAAGAACTTAATTCTAAAAGTTATGCATGCAGACATATATATATAAACTCAGAATCATTACTTGGACCTTCCAGTTAAAGGCAACCCAACCATCAAAGGGCTGCTCTTATTCCTCCTTACCTCACTAGACAGGGGCGACCCCTCACAATCGAGAATAGTTCCTGGGGTCGGTGGCAGCTGGTGGTGCAAGGGCCCAATCTCCTCACTCAAAACAGCCGTACTCACTATACCCACATTAGTACCCCGTGGTGAAGGCTGTTGCAGGTGGCATGGGTCACTCACCTGAGTAGAGACAGGCACACCAATGCTATCCAGAATAGTGCCAGGGGCATGGCTTGGCTGTGACTGGTGGACAGACGATTGCTGCTGAGGAGGGATGTTGTAGTTTGTGCTGTAGGGGCTATTCTGCTCCCAGTAGCTCTGATTGGAGAGAATAAAATAATTCATTAGTATATGTGATTTAACAGAAGTATTGACCAATCTATTTAATTTCATTTCTTCCAAATACAAATCTTTACAGCATAAAAGTGACACCCACCTGTGGATATGCCTCCTGGCCATACGGGGATGTGTTGTTGATGGGAACTGGCGTGTGCATGGCGGGGGGCATGTCAAAGTGGTTATGGGGGTGGAATTCTTGGTGTGGGTGGGGTGGTGTTGGGGTATAGCCACCATTGGGAGTGTAGATATGGGACTGGGGAGGAGGAGGAGGTGGTGTCTGCTGTGTCAAATGTGGTGGGGCATGACTCATGGGGGGTCCCATCATATCTGTGGAACAAAGAGCACAAGGGCATTAGTTTTTATACATGATATATATATATGTATATGATAATTTTCAACTATTATAATGAACCAATACAACAATGGGATTAATGACAAATAAAAATTGAGTCTAAATACATATTTAATCCCATAAAATAACACTTTAGCATAGAGATCAGCTCACCTGGTCTGTGGTGATATTCGTGTGTGTAATGCTGCGGATGAGGAACAGGGGAGGCCATCACAGGAGGAGTCTGGGCAGAGGAGGGCCGGCCTCCGCGCTGCTTCTTTCGACCGGCGGCTGTCATCTCCGCTTCATACTTCCGTCGCATAGTGGAGTTCCAGTGGTTCTTGATTGCGTTGTCAGTCCTAGAGTGGAATTCAAGGGGTTAGTCTTTGTTCAAGCAGCTACTGAACACGGCACAATATGGAACACAAAAAAGGCAAAACGAAACCTGACAGAGAAAACAGTTCTGCATTCCGGGACAACAAGCCCTTCCCGGCATCCGTCCTCACCTTCCTGGCAACAGCTTTGCAATCTTGGCCCACTGATTGCCCCACTGCTTGTGTGCCTCGTAGATGATGTTGTCCTCCTCGTCCGTCCAGGCACTCTTCTTGATGGCCGGGTTCAGGTGGTTATGCCATCGCTCCCGGCACTGCTTCCCGATGCGGCCCTTCAGGTGCTTCGCGATCAGGGTCCATCTCTTGGGACCGTACTTCTTCACCAGCTCGATGACCTTCTCATCCTCCTGCAGGGCAAAGAAGTGTAAGTAATTAGTAAAACGTCAATGAGAACAACATGTATATTAGGCAACTACAGATTAAAAGTCTTAATGAAATCGCCTTTAATGTCCAACTGCTTTCCTACTAGTATATACGGAGGGGCAATGGCCATAGCAGCTATTGACAGGAAAAGAGGATTCTTAAAAGGAGTTGCTCAAAATGAAACAATTACGAAATTCCAACTCAAAATCCCCGCTTGGAAAGCTCGCCTCCTCAACCAAGGCAATGAATCATTCAAAACCCGAAGCTCCGAGTGCCACCCTCCGCGTGGCCCCCCGATAGCAGTTGGGGAAGCCAGGGCGTGCGCAGGGAGTGTCTCGCAATCTGCATAATTAAACAATCCATAAAGGTCCCACGATTAGAGACATCATAAGGGTTCTGGGAGCCTCATGAATAATCGACAGGCTCCGCGGCGCCTCGCCCGCCGCCGCCGCCAACGGCTCTCGTCCCCTTCGCGCGAACCCCGACGGGAGGGGCGGAGAGGCACGTCCAAGGGAGGAGCGCTCCTTGCGGCGGCCTTTGTCCGGGCCGCGCTGGAAGAACCAGACAACGGCGAGGAGGAGTTCTGGCGCGCTTTCGGAGGGCCGTGTGGGCTGCGCCAGACCGTAGAATCGTTGGCCGCCCCTACCTACGTGCTTCCCACGCGGCCGAAGGCACCTGGCACGCCCTCTGCCTTCTACCCCTTCCTCCCTGCCCACACGCGGCATACCATGATTACCTGCCCACGCGCCCCTTCGATTAGCCTCGAGGAACAAACGAAATCGCCGCCGACACGCGGACCTCTAACGTCTCCGAGGGAGAAGCAGAGTAGGGTCCCGCCGCGGCTCCTCTCGGCGACGCGTTCAGGAGCCCCCGCGAAACCCATTCCCGCCAGAGACAGACC
>NC_091552.1:52294890-52304890 GCF_042767895.1 Penaeus vannamei
GGATTTGTTGTTTATTTTCTCTCTCTCTTCTTATTCTTCGTTCTCTTATTCTTATCTTTTTTTCTTTCTTTATTTTTCTTCTCTCTCTCTCCCTTTTCTCTCTCTCTCTCTCTCTCTTCCTTTTCTCCCTCTCTCTCTCTCTCATCCTCCTCTCCCTCTCTCTCCTTCTCTCTTCCTCCTCTCCCTCTCTCTCTTCCTTCTCTCCCTCTCTCTCTTCCTCCTCTCCCTCTCTCTCTTCCTCCTCTCCCTCTCTCTCTTCCTTCTCCCCTTCTCTTCCTTCTCTCTCTATCTCCCTTCTCTCTCTTCCTTCTCTCTATCTATCCCTCCCTCCCTTCCTCCCTCCCTCTTCCGTCTCCTCCCCTTCTCCCTCCCTCCCTCCCTCCCTCCCTCTCCGTCTCCTCCCCTTCTCCCTCCCTCCCTCCCTCTCCGTCTCCTCCCCTTCTCCCTCCCTCCCTCCCTCCCTCCCTCCCTCTCCGTCTCCTCCCCTTCTCCCTCATTCAAAACAGATCAAACAAATCACTCAGCAATAAAAAAAAAAAAGAACATCGACCTGCGCACACCCGCCCACAATGAATCGAATTTGGCGGGAATCTCGGGAGTGTGAGGGCGGGTGTGTGTGTGTGTGTGTGTGTGTGTGTGTGTGTGTGTGTGTGTGTGTGTGTGTGTGTGTGTGTGTGTGTGTGTGTGTGTGTGTGTGTTTGCCTCTCCTCGGCGTGTTTGTCTGTTGTCTTGTTTCGTTTTGATTCGACCACCACTTCTCCAAACACTCGTTCACCTTTTTTTTATTTTGTCTGTTTCGTTTTTTTTAAGGTTTAAGGCCTTTTTTAGGAGGGTTATGTAAGGAAAATTGATCCTTTCTTGAAATACAACCACGTGAGTGACGGATAAGCCGTCAACGTTCTTACTCCAATTTCGAAATCCGAAGTGATATAAAACGGAAAATTAAAAAGAAAAATGCCTTACACAGACACACAGAGACACACACACACACACACACACACACACACACACACACACACACACACACACACACACACACACACACACACACACACACACACACACACACACACACACACTTCCTTGCCCAATAACTGCCTGTCCCGCCGAGGCCGCTCGCTTACGCAAGAAAACCCATCATATTTGTCATCATTTACGTCCACGGCGGGTAGGCCTATAATCAAGGCTCTCAAAGGCCTGCAAATTTGAAACTGCGCCGTCGGGGTCGCCGTCACGGCCTCCCGATTGGCGCGAAAAACCGCAGGCGGCGGCCCGGGCGAAGGGAAAACAAGTGAAAGCCGGTGCGCGTAATTTAAAAGCAAATTACACCGGGCAATTTAAATTTTTAAACAATATTCCCCCCGCTAACGGCCGCCTACGCGAGTCGAGGGGCTGCCAAAAGTGAACAATGGCCCCTTGGCTGGAATTCCTCCCCCGAAAGCACAAGACGAGAAAGAATCCGCGCTGGTGTGTGTCTACCTCAGCCCGCCCGCCCGCCCGCGCTGCGCCTACACGCCCATTGTGTGTAACAAACCTCGGTCCCTTTCGCAGCCGTAATGGAGCCGCCCGCCCTTTCTCTCCCCCGGGCAGGTCAAAAAGCCCTCGTCAAACGACATGCCAAAACGCGAGAAACAATATTCGGACATAAAAGAAAGTAACGGGAGAGAGAGAGAGAGGGGGGGAGGGAGAAGGGGACACAGGTAGGGAGATAGGAAGGATGGGAGGGAGACAGGGAGGATGCGAAGGAAGGAAGTGAGGGGAGAGAGAGAGAGAGAGAGAGAGAGAGAGAGAGAGTTAAAGAAGAGAGAGAGAGAGAGAGGGAAAGAGAAAGAGAGAAAGAGAAAGAGAACAAGAAAAAGAACAAGAAAAAGAGAAAGAGAAAGAGAAAGAGAAAGAGAAAGAGAAAGAGAAAGAGAGAGAGAAAGAAAGAGAAAGAGAAAGAGAAAGAGAAAGAAAGAGAAAGAGAAAGAGAAAGAGAGGTGAGAGGGCTAGGAGGAAGACGGAGAGGAGAAGAGAGAGTAAGTGAGAAAGAGCACAACGAAAAGAAAGAGAGAGAGCAAAAAGGGTGCCCATTCCTGCCACACACGGGTACCAGGGGCCGTGGGAGCTGACAGGAGCCTCCCGGTAAACAGGGGTAAACAGTCTGCCGATCCTGTCACCTGTCACACACGCAGCCGCAGTCGATGCCCAAGGGCCCTGTGGCTCCGATGCGACTTCTGATACACGACCACGGGGGGACAGACGGCCCAGGCAGCAATGGCCGATGAGGTTGTAAAATGCCGCAACCGCACCGCGCAAAACCACACTCGAGTGCATCCACACACACAAACAAAAGTATATGTACTTATACACAGGCAGGCATATATACATGGGAAGAGGTGAAGAGGGAAAGAGGGGAGAGGAGAGAGAGAGAAGGAAAGGGGCAGGGAGAGAGGGGGTGGGAGACGAAGAGAGGGAGGGGGTGGGAGAGGAAGAGAGGGAGGGGTGGAGGAGAGAGAGAGAGAGAGAGAGAGAGAGAGAGAGAGAGAGAGAGAGAGAGAGAGAGAGAGAGAGAGAGAGAGAGAGAGAGAGAGAGAATAAAGACAGAGAAAGAGATAAAGAATGAGAGAATAAAGACAGAGAGAGATAAAGAAAGAAAGAAAGACAGAGAAAGAGAAAAAGAAAAACAGAAAGCACGCCAGCACAGCCAAAGAAACTCAAAACCGCCTGGGCCCGAGAAGCCCCCCTCTCGGAACCCCAAACCGCGACACGCCCATACATGCCAGCGCCTTGCTCTCCCCTCCCCTCCCCTCCCTCCCTTCCCCCCCATCCAAATAAATGACTCGTAATAATATCCCCTCGTCCCCCTTATCCCTCTCAACCCTATCCTCCCCTCACCCTCACCCCTTCCCCTCGCATGACACTCTGGCATATACAAAAATGGCGGTGCGTTGCTATGACATTCTCCATGACAAGGGGGTGTATTTATACGCATGGGAGCTGCAGGGAGGTGAGCTGAGCGTCTCGAGGGTGTCAAGTCATCCTTCAAAGCGAGGAATGTGGATACTGTGAGGTGTGGGGTGGAGGAGGGAGGGGGTGAGGGTAGAGGGTGGAGGTGGGGGGTAGAGACACTCCTGGTGGGATAAGAACAGGATAAGGAGGCAAAGATAGGAGGGAAGAGAGAAGGAGAGAGAGGGAGAGGAAGGGAGGGAGAGAGAGGGACGCGAAGGGAGAGGATTAGGAAGGAAAATGAAGAAGGGGGGACGGAGGGAGTAGGAAGAAAGGGAGGAGAAGGGAAAAGGAGAGAGGGAGGGAAAGAGAGAGACTGTATATATGATCAGTAACACGATCTGTGCCTTACAAGCACAGGAGGAAAGAGGGGAGAGAGAGAGAGAGAGAGAGAGAGAGAGAGAGAGAGAGAGAGAGAGAGAGAGAGAGAGAGAGAGAGAGAGAGAGAGAGAGAGAGAGAGAGAGAGAGAGAGGGAACTTAAACGACATCCCCGCGAAACATTCACCCGACGCCCTTCGCAACATAAATTCAATAATAAACCCGATTCGAAATCCCGCATTATCGGCCGCCTTGTGATAACCCTCCATTACGGCCGAGGTTTAAACCACCTCGCCAAGATAAACACGGAGATAACGAAATCCCTTCCTCGCCCCTTGCGGAGATCACTTTTATCTCCCTGGCTGGATGGAGGGGAAGGATTGGCGACAGAGGGAGGGCAGGAGAAGGAAGGGAGGGAGGGGAGGGAGGGAGGGAAGGAGGGAAAGAAAGAAGGAAGAGGAAGAAAGAAAGAGAGAGAGAGAGAGAGAGAGAGAGAGAGAGAGAGAGAGAGAGAGAGAGAGAGAGAGAGAGAGAGAGAGAGATTAATATATACACAGCGCCTCCCCCGGTTGGCCGAGGTTCCCCCAGGTGGCCATGACGTAATAGCGGCGCGAGGGGCTATACTTAGTCATGACGGGAGAGGTAGGGGGCGCGGGGCACGGCTCTCGGGGCGTCTTGGAACGAAGGGCGACGTCGGGGCGACCACGAGACCTCCAACTGGACCCACACACCGACAAACAAACACAAGACACACAAATGCAGACACACACACACCAAGTGGGAGCCGCCCGTGGCCATCAGCGCTGCGTTTGGGCGTTTTGCGAGGCAACGAAGCTGCGTCCAGGGAAGTGTTGCCGCAGGGGCCCGAGTGGAGGGAATAAAGGGGAAGGGCGAGGGCAGCCCCGCGTCGCCGGCCGGACGGGGAAAAGCGAAACCGTGCTCGGGCTCGACGCGTTCCCGCCAAATTCTCCGCGTGGGAAAATCGGGCTGACGTCACGATTCCGAAGCCCTTCCCTGACTCAGCGCAGCCGCGGACACCGGGTCGATATCTGGGCATCCGGCCTCGTTCGGATCGCCGTCGCTTTGCCCCCCTCTCCGCCGGGGCCTCCCTCATCCCGCCCTTCGAAACGGCAGCGAAATGCGGCCGCGTGGCGCAGAAATGAGAGCCGGATGGGACTGTTTACCCGCAGAAAAACAGTCGCAGGCACCTTTCGTGGCATCGACCAATCAGCGGCGCGGCTCCGGCAGCGTGGGAAAGGCGCCCGAGTTTGAACACACCGGTGGCTCTGACACGCACGTGGCAAGGTGACACCTCGGAAGGGGCTCTCGAAGGCCAACCGCACGCCGCCGACACATGCGCCGCCGAGTCTCCACACCGCGGGCGAGCGAGGGAGAGAGAGAGAGGCCTGGCCGCCGCGACGCCTCCTCCGCGGCCACCGAAACTCCGAAACTCCGCGGTCACGGAACAATACCGCCGTGTCGCAACCCCCGGCGTGACCTTTCGCTCTAACGATCGCCGGGGAAATTGCGCAGCGCTCGGGGCCCGAGGGAATGACGCCGGCGAGGGCTTCCACCAGCCGAGCCCCGTCGCCCGCGAGAACCGAAGGGCGAAATTCCGAAGCGGAGGCGGAACGTGTGCCGACCCGTCAACAATCCTCCTTCCAACCTCACGATCACAACAAAACAAACCCGCCGATCCGACCCACATCCACCCACACCAGCGCGGCACACCCTTGAACAAATCCGCACGGGCCTCTCTGCGCCACCGTCCAAAACCACCGCCAAATCTCCCCTGGAACACCGACGAGAGTCCCCGTGGTCGGCCCGCCCCTGGTCTCTCGCGCCCCCCTGTGGGAGCCCCAAAGAGGGTGCGGCCCCGCGTGAGGCCCGCCCGGGATGGGGAGTGCGATGATTCACCACAGCAGGTGGGGAGGGGAGGGGAGGGAGGGAGGGAGGGAGGGAAGGGAAAGGAAGGAAAGGAAGGAAGGGAGGCGGACGAAGAAACAGGCCATAAAAAAGGGGGAGAGGGAAGAGAAGGGGAGGAAAATGAGATGAACAGGAGGCGAAGGAAGGAAGGAAGGGTGAGGCTGAAGGAGGGAAGAGATAAGAGGGAGATTTAAGAGATAAGGAGAGCAGAGAAGGCTTTCCGCGGGGGAGCCGAACACGACAATTAAAACCAGAGATAACGCCATCGCGACACCATAGACGGCGAGAACACAACCCCAAAAAAGGGCAGGCTAAAAAAAGGAGACGAGGAGGAAGGCGGAAGGAGGACTCGGCAGGAACGGCTGCCTGGTGCTTCCTCTCTCTCCTTCCTGGAAGGAACTTGGGGCAAGGGACACGGCAGGAGAGGAGGAAGAGAAGGTGGATGTCGACTGAAGAGAAGAAGGGAGAAGAGAAGGAAAGGGAAGGGAAGGAATGGGAAAAGGAAAAGGAGGGTGAGAAGGGGGAAGTGGGAAGGGGAGAGAAGAAGGAGAGGGGTTGGGGAGGGAGTGAAGAAAGGAAGGGAGAAGGGGAGAAGTGAGAGAGAGGGAGAGAGAGTGAGAGAGAGAGAGTGAGAGAGAGAGAGTGAGAGAGATAGAGAGAGAGAGAGAGAGAGAGAGAGAGAGAGAGAGAGAGAGAGAGAGAGAGAGAGAGAGAGAGAGAGAGAGAGAGAGAGAGAGAGAGAGAGAGAGAGAGAGAATCCCTGGCACGGGCCTCTCGCCAGCGCCGCGACCTTGAGCACGCCAGGAATGTCAAGATTCGCTGCATGATCTTCTTACCACCGCCTCCTCCTCTTCCCCCATTCACTCTCGTCTCTCTCTCTCTCTCTCTCACTCTCTCTCTCTCTCATTCTTCTCTTCCTCTCCCCTCCCTCCCCACTACCAGTCCTCTTCCTTCCTTCCCTCTCACCTCCCTCTTTCCAAACCCAGCGGGCGCGCCAACCAAACGGAGAACAAGGACAATAACAATGAAGTGTTGTGACATGGGCGCGGGCTCGTCATGCTCGGCTTGAGCTGCCGGCGGTCGCGTCGGGTGGAGGTGCCTCGCCGCTGCTGCCATGCACGCGCAAACACACTCGCAAAAACACGCGAAAAAGACACGCACACACGCAAAAAGGACACGCACACACACGCAATAAAGACACGCACACACACGCAAAAAGGACACGCACACACACGCAAAAAGGACACGCACACACGCAAAAAGGACACGCACACACACGCAAAAAGACTCGCACACACGCAAAAAGGACACGCACACACGCAAAAAAGACACGCACACACACGCAAAAAGACACGCACACACGCAAAAAAACGCACACAAATACAGACATCAATACAGACGGATAAAGACACACGAATGACAAAATCACATACATAAACAAAGACACAAACATGCATTGGCCTAACAAATGTTGGGCACCAGAGAGAGAGAGAGAGAGAGAGAGAGAGAGAGAGAGAGAGAGAGAGAGAGAGAGAGAGAGAGAGAGAGAGAGAGAGAGAGAGAGAGAGAGAGAGAGAGAGAGAGAGAGAGAGAGAGGAGAGAGAGGAGAGAGAGAGAGAGAGAGGAGAGAGAGGAGAGAGAGGAGAGAGGAGAGAGAGAGAGAGAGAGAGAGAGAGAGAGAGAGAGAAGAGAGAGAGAAGGGAGAGAGAAAAGAAAGAAAATAGAAGAAAAGAAAGAGAAGAGAAAAGAGAGAAAGAATAGAAAAAAAGAAAGGAAGAGTCAGAATTAAGAGGGGGTCGGGGTGGGGTCAGGCGAGGGGTCACCTTGAAACAGCGATGACTCGTCTGCTCGTTACTCGGCCAGCGATTACGTAACGTTCCCCCCAGCCCCTACATCCGAGGGAGGAATCGCAGAAAAAAAAACGAAAGAGGAATCGCAGGAAACGCAACGGAGGGAGAGAAACATAAATGGAAAATCAGAGTCGGTTTTCCTGATGAACACGAAAGATACAAAGACAAAACGAAGACGGTTGATGCTGATGAATGCGAAGAAAACAAACATACTGTAAGTAATTGAAGAAAAAAAATCGGAAATAATCATGCACAAAAGACGAATCTAAGAAAAGAGAAGAAAAAGAAAAGACAGACGAAGAAGAAGAAGAAGAAGAAGAAGAAGAAGAAGAAGAAGAAGAAGAAGAAGAAGAAGAAGAAGAAGAAGAAGAAGAAGAAGAAGAAGAAGAAGAAGAAGAAGAAGAAGAAGAGGAAGAAGAATAAGAATAAGAACAAGAACAAGAACAAGAACAAAAAAGAAGAAGAACAAGAAGAAGAAAAAGAAGAAAAAGAAGAAGAACAAGAAAGAAGAAGCACCCAATGTCCTACCCCTCGCCCGCCACGGAGCACCTCGCTACCCCCCCCTCACCCCCCCATCCAACCTCCCGTGACAAGGGGCGTGACACCAGACGTCAAACCCTTTCCGTTACGAGAGACGGATACGGGAGCGAGAGCGGCGACGAGAACCCGCTGACAGACCTAGGTCATCGGAGGTCACGTTACAGCACCCCTTTAGCCGAGAGGGAAAGAGGGTAAGATGAGGGGAAGAGGGTAAGATGAGGGGAAGAGGGTAAGATGAGGGGTAGACACCGAGGGGTCATATTGGTATGTTCGGTGCCTCGAAGCGTGGGAAAAGGTGTGTGGGAAAGGGTTGAGGCAGGGGGAGGGGGGAGGGAGGGGGGGAAAGGGTCTGGGAGAAGAAGAGAAGGGGAGGAGAGGTGGACAGGGGAAGGGAGGGAGGAAGAGGAAGGAAAGAGTGAAGAGTAAGTGAGTGTGAGGAGAGAGAGAAAAAGGGATTGACAGAAAGATAGAAAGAGAGAGAGAGAGAGAGAGAGATAGAGAGAGAGAGAGAGAGAGAGAGAGAGAGAGAGAGAGAGAGAGAGAGAGAGAGAGAGAGAGTCAATCCTCCTAACTAGACAATAGTCATTCGCCGGATGCACACACTCACGCCGATAAAGGCGCCTGGAATCAATCTGACCTTGAAGGTACAAGCGCGCGCACATAAGTACACACACACACACACACACACACACAAATAATAATAATAATTAATAATAATTAATAATAATAATAATAATAATAATAATAATAATAATAATAATAATAACAACACCTGACAAAGAAAATAAGACAATATAAAAAAAACTACAGATTAAAAAAAACAGCCATAGAACGATAGAGAACGAAAGATCGCAATATAAAACTCGAAAAAAAACGAAGCGGCCGCCTGCCCTCTCTCTCCCTCTCCCTCCCTCCCTCCCTCCCTCCCTCCCTCCCTCCCCCTCCCTCTCTCTCTCCCTCCCTCCAGAATCAATTAATCATCCATCGCCCTCCCCTACCCCCCACCCCCCAAAAAAATCCCAAATACGAACGAAGAGAAAGTCCAATGCGCTCCGGCCATCACCATTAGGCCGACGGTACCGCGCTGACCTTGGCAATATGCAGATGAGGGAGGGAGGGAGGGAGGGAAGGAGGGGGGAGAGAGATACAGATAGATATAGATAAAGATAGATACAGATAGATGGATGTATGGATAGATAGATAGATAGATAGATAGATAGATAGATAGATAGATAGATAGATAGACAAAATTAGAGAGAGAGAGAGAGAGAGAGAGAGAGAGAGAGAGAGAGAGAGAGAGAGAGAGAGAGAGAGAGAGAGAGAGAGAGAGAGAGATGACAAGGAAAAAGGAGAAGAGAAAACTAAACAGAAAAGAAATAAAAATCACACAGAAAAGCGAAGCAAAAAGGAGAGACGAGAGAGAGAGAGAGAGAGAGAGAGAGAGAGAGAGAGAGAGAGAGAGAGAGAGAGAGAGAGAGAGAGAGAGAGAGAGAGAGAGAGAGAGAGAGAGAGAGAGAGAGAGAGAGAGAGAGAGAGAGAGAGAGAAAGGAAAGTGACAAGGACCCCCACCCCCCTCGCTCCTTCCCAACAGGCGCCGGACACCACGAAAAGCTGCAGGGGGGGCTTTTTACCCACGGCACCTCCATAAGATATTCACGGAGGAGCACCCGGAGGCGAGCCCTTCCCCACTCCCACCCCCTTCCCCTTCCCCTTACCTTCACCCCTGCCCTAACCCCCCGCCTCAACCCTCGTCCACGTGCAACACTTGGGTGCGAAAGACGGCGATCATAACACCACAGGGGTTTAACTAACATCAACAGACTCCCCTTAGCTAAAAACACATCACCCCGTCCTCAACTACTCAAAACCCCAAACAAAACAAACAAAAAACAAAATTCTAAAAAAAAAAACAAAACCAACGAATCCTCAACGCCACTCTGAAGATAAAACAACAACAAAAACAAGACGGAATAAACCTCCACACTCACGCCACTCTGAAGATAAAACAACCAAAAGCAAGACGGAATAAACCTCCACGCGATTCTCTCTCACGTCGTCCTCCTCCTCCCGAAAGGCAGACCGAATTTCCTCCACGCCGGGGCAATAAAACCCTTTAGCTCCGGCCACCCCACAAAGAGCGACCGGCGAGGAACACAGATAGAACGGCCGCGCACATACATACACACATATAAAAAAAATACATTTGCCTAATAGCATAGTACCAAAAGGGGGGGAAAAGAGTAGGAGAAAAGGGGGGAGACGCGGTAGGTGATGATAAAAAGAGAAGGAGGGGGAAGGGGAAGGAGGGAAGCGATGAAAGGGACAACAAAAACACACACAAAAGAAAGAAAAAAAAAAAACATTTTCTCACCTCTCG
>NC_091552.1:52307390-52324890 GCF_042767895.1 Penaeus vannamei
GGGGGAAGAGAGGAGGGAGAGTGGGGGGAAGAAAAGGGAGGAAGAGGGGGAAGAAAAGGAAGGGAGGCAGAGGGAGAAGAAGGAAGGGAGGGAGAGGGAGAGGGAGAAGAGAGGAGGGAGAGGGGAAGAAAAGGAAGGGAGAGAGAGGGAAGAGGGGGGGAATAAAGCCAGATGCATGGGCGGGGATCTTCATGGCTGGACAGGAACGCTGAGCATGTTGGGGCATCAAAACACCCATCATCGTCTCTTTCCCGAAAATAATTAAATGAATAACGAGCACCACGTCCTAAAGTTTTCCTTCTTGTTTTAGTTTTTAAATACAAAATCAATAATCTTGAAGAGAGAGAGCGAATGAGAAAGAACGAGAAAAAACTAACGTAGTTTCTGATCAGCCGAGAATAAATGAGAGAGAGAGAGAGAGAGAGAGAGAGAGAGAGAGAGAGAGAGAGAGAGAGAGAGAGAGAGAGAGAGAGAGAGAGAGAGAGAGAGAGATGGTGAGTGAGTAAGTAAATGAGTGAGTGAGTGAGTGAGTGCGTGCGTGTGCATTCGCTCGCGAATGTGAGCGTGAGTATCCGTACGTGTACTAAGCGAGTGAAACAGAAAAAAATAAAAAAAAAGTAAAAAAACAAACCCAAAAACCAATCCCTGTCCTTTTCCGTTTCCAAACAACCCTCCCCTCCTCTCCCCCTCCCCTCCCCTCCCCATCCCATCCCCTCTCCAACCCCCACTCCCCCTACCCTCTGCCCCCCCCCCCCCCACCCCTACCCCCGGCAACCCCCCGCTCCTGACCACACGCACTCCAGACGCGGGGCAAGGCAGGCGCGCCAGGCAGCCCATGCATGACTAGAAGAATGCACTCGAACAAGGTCATCCGAGTGCGAGGAACCTACCGGCGCCGCCCCAGCAACAACTGCCCTTGAACTTCGCCAGACAGCTTACCTGAGGGAGGGAGAGAGAGAAGCGGTGGTTAGAGAAGTCTATTCACTTGATAAAAAAGAATATATAAAGGTATATAAGTACATGGTACAAGATTATAATATAATAATATCGAGGGATGTAGTACAATGTACTGTAACGCACATGGAACAGATGTAAAATATCCACAACATATATATCTCTCGTTCATTTCCTTTCTCTTTCACTCTCTCTATCTGTCTGTCTCTTTCTCTCCGTCTGTCTATCCATCTCCTCCTCTTTCTTCCTTCCTCCCCTCCCTCTCTCTCTCTCCCTTCCATCGTCATTAACCTCCTTTTTCAACCTCGTTATCAGCATGCCATCTGCCCCCCTGACACCCTCCCTCCCTCCCTCCCACCACCCTCCCCTCTCTCCCTCCCTCCCTCACCCTCCTCCCTCCCTCCCTCCCTCCCTCCCTCCCTCCCTCCTCCCTCCCCTCCCTCCCTCCCTCCTCTCCCTCTCCCCTCTCTCCCTCCCCTCTCTCCCTCCCTCCCCTCCCTCCCTCCCTGACCGATTTGGGTCCCTCCCTCACTCAACCCTGAAATAGGCAGGATGTTCGCTCCGGGAAACGCGCTGAGTAACTTTCACTTGTTGGACGAGAGAGTGGGAAGAAAAATACATGTGCTTTCCATCTCTTCCTCTTGGGCTGGGAATGGGAGAAGAAAAAAAGTAAGAAGAGGATGAGGAGGAAGAAGAGGAAGAGGATGAGGAGGAAGAAGAGGAAGAGGAGGAGGGAGAAGATAACGTGCAAGTGAGAAAAAAAGAAAGAGGTGTAAAAGGAAGGGGAGGATAAATGAGAGGGGAAAGAAAGGAAAGGCGAGAGAAAGAAAAAAAAATGGAGGGAGAGAAATAAAGTGGGGTGCGAAGTAAATGAACTACAGTAGTAAATGTGGATAGAAACAGAACCGTATAAACTACGAAGAGGAAATAGACGAAAAGAAATGTGCAAAGATAAAAAAGGAAAGAAGGAAGGCAGGAAAGAAGGAAGGTAGGAAAGAAGGAAGGTAGGAAAGAAGGAAGGTAGGAGAGAAGGAAAGAAAGAAGGAAAGAATGAATAAAGGAAGGAAAGAATGAATAAAGGAAGGAAGGAAAGAATGGATAAAGGAAGGAAGGCAAGAATGAATAAAGGAAGGCAGGAAGGAAGGAAGGAAGCAAGCCAGAGAGGAACTTCCCGAGCGGGCGCCGACGAGGACCAGCCGCCCGCAATCGCATAATTTCGACGCTTCCCCCCCACATTCACGTCCCCCGCAACCTGGCGAGCCGCAGCCGCCGTCGTGCAGTCTCCCGCGAGCGCCGTCGGCCGTGGGAACCTGCGGGGCGGCGCGACTCGACCCGCTGCGGCTCGTGCGGTGAGGCTGCGGCGGCGGGATGACACGCTCCGCTCGCCACGGACAGGAAGGACGCCGGGAGCCGCCTCCTTCCTCCTCGTCGGGGATCCCGGCGGCCTCTTTCCCTCTCTCTTCCTTCCTTTCCTTTCTTCCTTCCTACCTTCTCCGTCCTCCTATCCCTATTTCCTTCCCTCTCTATTTCTTCCTTCCTTCCTACCCACTCCGCCCCTCCGTCCTCCTATTCCCTCTTTCCCTCCTTCTACTTCCTTCCTTCCTTCATTCCCGTCCCTTAGCCCACCGTCCACTTATCCCTCTCTCTCCTCCCTCCCTCCCTCCTCCCCCCTCTCCCCCCTCCCTCTGCACCTGCACAAGTGTCCAGGACGCGCAAAAACGAGGGCGGGATGCGGACCAGGCCTTGTTCCAGAACCGGCCCGGCGACACATTGTTCCATTCCCCAACCATTTCCAACCAATCAACCCAATGCGGTTGAATCAACCCCATTCGACTCTCATCCCCTGCCACGACTGGTGACATGGGGGTCGGGGGGATGGGAAATGCTGGGAGGGGGAGAGAGAGGGAGAAAAGGGAGAAAGAAGGGAGAAGGGGAAACCGGGAGGGAATATCGCCAATAGGGTGGGTCTGCGCTCCCAGCCCCGCGTCGGAACGGAAGTGAGGGATGAACCGCCGGAAGTTCCTCGTGAGGGGAGGACCGCGCCCCATACTCTCCCCCTTCTCCTCTCCCCCCCTTCTCCCACCCTTACTCCCACTCCCCTCCCTTCTCCTCCCCCTCCCCCCTCCCACCCGTACGCCCAAACGCCCGCACATGTGCCCGGACCTGTCAGTCTCCCAAATTGAACAATGAATTACTAATACACTGCGAAATGTCGATGCTTTTTGGTATTTTTTTTCTCAACAGGACACGGAGCTTGAGAATAAACTTAACAAACACAGACGGACATAAAAACAAACAAACAGATCGCACAAAACAAGAAGAAAAACCCTTAAACAAACAAACAAGCAAACAATAAATATACTAAACAAAAGCAATCACCTAAAGCAAAATCTATCAAATCTACAACAGACAGACAGACAGACACGCACAGCCATCCACAAGAGTTTCCAGAGCACAGTCCTACATCCTGCCTATTGCCCCTCCCCTTCCCCCTCCCCATCCTCCCCTTCCCCCTTACCCTTCTCCCCACCCCCTTCCTCCCTTCCCCCTCCCCCTCCCCCCACCCCCTTCCCCTGCATCGCACCCACGATCGCTTCCTCCCGGTCCCTGCCTCGGCCCAGCACGAGCCCTCTCATTATTTTCCACTTCCTTACATTCGTCCTCCTCTCCTGTCTCGATTTCCCCCTCCCCCTTTCCCCTATTCCAATTTTTCCCCTATTCTGTTTACGTTATCTCTCCTCCCTCGTTTCGCTTTTCCTCCTCTCCCCTTTGTTGATATTCCGTATTTTCTTTTATCTGTCTTCGTTCTCTCTTTTCTCGTCTCATTTCCCCTCCTCTTTCTCCTTTTCCATTTTTTTTTAATTCTCTACATTTCCTTCTTTCTATGCATTGACGTCTACACCATACTCTTGTCCCCCTCCCCCACGTACACCCAAAGATAAGAGAGAAACCAATTACACCTTGCAGATACCCCCTCCCCCCCCCCCCAAAAAAAAAGTAGAAACAAAGAAAAAAAGAAGGAAAGAAAGAAGGAAAGACAAAGAAAGAAAGAAAAAAAGAATGAATGAAAGAAAAATAGAAAGAAAAAAAAAACGATACCACCTCACTTCACACCTTTCCCTCTCTTCCCCCTCTCCCCCCCCCCCCCCCACGTCGCCATGAGGTCGAGGGTGAGATATTTGACAAAGGGAGGGTGGGGTCGGGTGGGGCACAGGTCGGGAAGAGGGCGGGGTACCGGGGTGACGCCCATCTTCCATCTCTCAGCCTTGTTTATCGCTCGCTCGCTTTCTCTTTTTCTTTTTTCTCCCATGCCTCTTCTCGGTGTCTGCGTATTTATTTGTATTTTTGTAATCCATCAAAAAAATATACACAGTGAAAACGTTTTTTTTTTTTTTATCACTCTTTCAAGCACTCACTCACTCTTTTTCATTTTCTGTCTGTCTCTCTTTCTCTCGCTCTCTCTCCCTCCCTCATTCTTTCTCCTTTTCCGGACTGACCTCATCCCAAGCCTCGCATCCTCACACGAAACACCTGTCATCTCCGGTCCCCAGACGAACCGGAAGGAAACACGAAATTAACTTCATTACGCAAACAAATATTCTGCATTCTCTCTGTGAACATCTCCCCCCCCCCCCCCCCTCTCTCTCTCTCTCTCTCTCTCTCTCTCTCTCTCTCTCTCTCTCTCTCTCTCTCTCTCTCTCTCTCTCTCTCTCTCTCTCTCTCTCTCTCTCTCCCGATTCTTGCTTCCTCCTCCCATTCTCTTCTTTTGCTTTCCCTTTTCTTTCCTCTCCTGCGACCCTCTTTTTCTTCCTTTTTGCTTTACTCTTCCATTTACTTCCTCTATCCCCTTCTTTACTGCCCATTTTTCTCTCGATTTTCCCTTCCCTTTTCCTCTCTTCGTCCCCATCCCAATCTCATCCTTACTTCTTTTTCCTATGCCATCCTTTCTTCCCGTTTACTTTCCCTCAATTCCTTTACTCCTTCAGTTTTCATCTCTTTTCTTTTTTTCCTTCTCTTTCTTTCTTTCTTTCTCTCTTCCCTTCCTTCCTTCCTTCCCTCCTCCTTCCTTCCTTTCTTCCCCTTCCCTCTTTTTCCCTTCCTTCCTTCCTTCCCTCCTCCTCTCTCTCCTTCCTTCCCTCCTCCTTTCTTCCTTCCTTCCCTCCTCCTCTCTCTCCTTCCTTCTTTCTCCCTTCCTTCCTCCCTTCCTTCCTTTCCTTCTCCCTTCCTCCCAATCCCCTAGAAGTGCCACCGGCCTGGTCAGTGACACACAACACCTGGCACTCTAGCTCTTAAGTGCCACCAGAGACCCGAGGTAGGGAAGGGAAACGAGGTGGAAAGACCGGAGTGGAAAAAAAGGACATAAAAAACGAAGAGGGAAATAACAGAAAGATTAGAAAAAAAGAACGAAGGAAGGAAATAACAGAAAGATTAGAAAAAAAAACGAAGGAAGGAAATAACAGAAAGATTAGAAAAAAAGAACGAAGGAAGGAAATAACAGGAAGATTAGAAAAAAACGAAGGAAGGAAATAACAGAAAAATTAGAAAAAAAGAACGAAGGAAGGAAATAACAGAAAGATTAGAAAAAAAGAACGAAGGAAGGAAATAACAGAAAGATTAGAAAAGAACGAAGGAAGGAAATAACAAAGATTAGAAAACAAGAACGAAGGAAGGAAATAACAGAAAGTTTAGGAAAAAAATGTAGGAATGAAATAACAAACTGGAGAAAATAAGAAAGGAAATAATAAAAATTGGAGGGAAAAAACGAAGGAAATGGCAGATATTGAAGGAAAACGAATATAGAAATAATGGAAAAAAAATAACCACGCTAAAGCATATACACGAACTAAAATAAAATAAATAGAAAATATCAATAGTGAGAAATCGGAAAGAAAAGAACACAATAAGAAAATAAAGGGAAAAAACTAGGAAAAAAATGGCGAGTCCACAAAACCACTCAATCTATGGAGGCAAACAGTGAAAAACCACAAAATCCGTGTCAGTGGGTGAGTGTGGCCGCATGTGCGCGTGTACGTACGTATGCATGTATGTATGTACGTATGCATGTATGTATATACGCATGCATATACGTATATATGTATTATGTATGCATGTATGTGTATATATGCACGTATGTATGCACTTATGCATGTACGTATGTATATTCGCATGTATGTAAGCGACTGAGAGAAATAAAAATGTAGATAAAAACAGGAACAGATGAAAAAGGGAAATGGAAGGCGAAAGGGAGCGTCCCTCTTCCTCTCCCTCCCTCCCCCTCCCCCTCCCCCCTCTCCCGCCGACCACTACAGCTGTTGTGACATTCCTACACTCGAGCGCTTGAGTGAAGACTTGACATGCCCTTCGTCCTCCCCTTCCCTCCTCCTCCCTCCCTTCTCCCTTCCCTCTCCTCCTCCCTCCTCCTCTCTCCCTTCCCTCTTATCCTCTCTCCCTCCAATCTCCCTTCCCTTCCCTTATTCTCTTCCTCCCTTCCCTTCCCTTCCTCTCCTCCTCCCTTCCCTTCCCTCTCTCCTCCACTCCTCCCTTCTCATCCTCCCTCCCTTCCCTCTCTCTTCCCCTCCTCCCTCCCTTCCCTCCCACCACCTACCCCCCTCCTCTCCTCCTCCAGGGACACTCAAGTGCTACTCTAATGGTGGACGGTCGTCATTAGCACTCTCAAAAGGGAGGGCACGGGGTATAGGGGGTCAGGGGATGGGAGGGCACAGCAGGGGAAGAGAGGGGGAAAAAAATATTAGCAAAATAATAAAGGAAAAATGGGGCCAGAGGCGAGGGGAAAGGGGACGGAGCAACAAAATGAAAATTGAACAGAGAAAATTGAAAAAGAAAATCATTAGGGGACCTTTTCCTCTCTAAAAGTATGTAAAATCATACCCTATTACACTAATGCCAAAATCCTGCGAAACAACAACGAAAATAAAAGAAACATACAAACAGACCATTCAAAAAATAAAATAAAACGGATATCGCCTAAATTAATAACCCAAAATAAAATAAATAATAAAATAAAAAAGCCCCTCCTTTAAACAACAACTTAGAAAACAAAAACAAATGAAAACAAAAGAGAAAAATCAAGTTTCTCGTTCAACCAACCAGGATTTACGAAGACTAGCCCCCTTAAAATTCCTATATATATACACGGTACGTTTTCACCATCTGGCGCGCCGCATGGTGGTAAGTGGGACCATCTGGGAGGTGGGGGAAGGGGGGGGGTTGGACGGAGGGTTGGAAAGGGAGGGAGGGAAGGAGGCGTGACGATGGATAAGGGGGAAGAGAAGAAAAGAAAGAGGGAACGGGGAAAAGAAAGAGAAACGAGATAGAAGTAAACGATCCACATAAAAAATAAATGTATATATAAATAGGAGGACAATTCGTTCAAAAAGGATAATAAAAATAATAATAATAATAATAATAATAATAATAACAATAATAATAAAAAACAATATTATCATTATCATCATCAATAATAATAATAACAAAGCAACAATATTATTATTATCATCATTAATAATAATAATAATATTAATAATAATAATAATAAATAGCAGGCAGCCCAAACACTGACCCTGCAGGATGCCAGCCTCCCCGCGCGGGATTCCCTCAGGATAGGGGCGGGTGCCAAGGGTGCCAGAAACAGACACAAGGAGAAAGATTAGAATGGTGAAACAAGGAAGTGCAAAACAATTACATGTAATGAAAAGAGATGGAAATAGAACGAAGGAAAGATGGAAGGAAGGAAGGAGCGGAAGTAAAGGAAATTATTGGAAGAACGAAGGAAATAGATAACTGGATAAACAAAAGAAAGAAGGAAATAATGAAGACTGAAAAGATAAGAAAGGAGGAAACGTGAGGACCAAGAAAAGGGAAGAGAGAACCATAGAAGAAGAATGACAACAGAGAAAATAAAGACGATGTACCGATACAAGAGAAACGAGGTATAGTGATGAAAGGGGAGGAAGGCAAGAGAGAAAAGTGAAAAAAGGGTAAAGAAGCCGAAGAACAGGAAGAGGAAGGCGGAGGGAGGGAGAGACGCACCACGTGGACGATTCCCATCAAGATAAAAACCGGAAAGGGAAGAGAAAGAGGGGGAGAGAAAGAATGAAAAAGGGAGAAGTAGGAGAACATGATGGTAATGGAAGAGGAGAGTGGGGAGGAGTAGGCTGAAGAGGAGGAAGAGAAGAGAAGAAGAGAGAGAGAGAGAGAGAGAGAGAGAGAGAGAGAGAGAGAGAGAGAGAGAGAGAGAGAGAGAGAGAGAGAGAGAGAGAGAGAGAGAGAGAGGCGTAGGGAAACTTCATGACGATGATGGAAGGGGAGAAAAATGAAGAGTATGAAGAGGAAGAAGAGAAGGAAGGGGAAGAAAGGGAAGTAAAAGGGGAGATCGCGGGATACACAAACACACGCAACACACGTACGCGGCGAGGGGAAAGGGGCTCCCGGGGATTCCTCGTGAAATAGGAGAAGGAGGGGAAGGAGGGAAATGGCGGAGGAAGGAAGGGGGAGGAGGGAGGAAGGGGAGCAAGGGAAGAGAGCGGGAAGGAAGAAAGAAAGGGAGGAAGGGTGGGCGGCGGGGAGGAAGAGAGAGAGATGGAGAGGGAGGATGGGTAGGAAGGGAAGAGAGCGGGAAGGAAGAAAGAAAGGGAGGGAGGGAGGGAGGAAGGAAGGCAAGATGGGGAAGGAGGAAGGAGCAAGAGAGGAAGAGAGAAAGGGAGGGAAGGGAGGAAGCAAAACAAAAGAGGACAGGAAGAGAAGCGGGAAGGAAGAGAGAGAGAGAGAGAGAGAGAGAGGGCGGGAAAGGTGGGAGGAAGAGGAAGAGGGAGGGCGGGAAAGATGAATAGGGACAGAGGAAGCGCAAAGAAAAAAGGCCCAAAGGGAGGGAGAAACGGAGTGAGATGAGAGAGATAAATTCAACAGTTGTTTTTTAACGTTTGAGAAAAGCGAGAGACAGAGAGAGAGAGAGAGAGAGAGAGAGAGAGAGAGAGAGAGAGAGAGAGAGAGAGAGAGAGAGAGAGAGAGAGAGAGAGAGAGAGAGAGAGAGAGAGAGACGTAGTATAACAAGAAGGAAAACGAGGAGAAAAAGAAAAAAAAAAACTAGCAAATGGGAGAAAGCAAAGTGATAAGACAGAATGGATGAAAGAGAGAAAGACAGACAGACAGACAGACAGACAAGTAGCAGAGAGGTTGGGTATAAGGCGAAAGAGATTTTTCCGACACACCAAACGCATAAACTGCCCCAGAGAAATCCAGACGAGGCCCCGAAACGAAAAGACCCGAGAAAACACGAGTCGGGCCGCAGCGGGACGCGAATCCCAGACACCACGCCGTCCCTCCCTCTCCCTACCTCCCCCCGCCCCCCTTCTCCATCTCCGGATGCCCCCCTCCCTCTCCCTTCTTTCCTTCCTTCCTCTCAATTTCCCTCTCCCTGTTTTCCCCCTCTTTTTCCTTCTCCCTCTCCTCCTCTTTCCCTACTTCTCCCTCTCCCTCTTACTACCTTCTCCCCCTTTTCTCCCTCTCCCTCCTTCCTCTCCTCCTCTCCCTCTCCCTACTTCCTCTCCCTACCTTCCCTTCTCCTACTCCCTCTCCCTACCTCCCCCCTTCTCCATCTCCGGACCCCCTCCCTCTCCCTTCTTTCCTTCCCTCTCCTTTTCCCTCTCCCTACCTTCCCCTTCTCCTACTCTCCTCCTCCCTACTTCTCCCTCTCCCTCTTCACTTTCTCCCACTCCCCCTTCCTTCCCTTCTCCCTCTCCCTCTCCCTACCTCCCCCTTTTCTCTCTCCCTACCTTCCCCATCTTTCTCCCTCTCCTTCTCCCCCTCCTAACCTTCCCTCCCTTTCTTCTCCCTCTCCTCCTCTCTACCCCTCCCCCTTTCCCTCCTCCTCCCTCTCCATCTACCCTCTCCCTCTCTCTCCCCCCCCACGAAGCCGTCCCAACCATTACCCACCGGAAACGCAGACGGAGCTTACGCGACGGCTTATCCCGGGCCGCTCGAGAGATAAGAACGGCGGGCATTAAATCGTCTTTTAAGGACGGAGGGAGGGCGGCGTCTCGGACTAACGCAAGACGGAAAAAATATATATATAAATATTGGGAAATTTCAAGTGTTTCGGACTAACGCAAGATGGAAAAAAAATCTATAAATATTGGGGAATTTCAAGTGTTTCTCAGATAATACTAAAACAAAACAAAACAAAACAAAAAGAGGACGGAAGGTTTAATATTCTTTTTAAAAAGGGCCTTGAGAGAACTAAAAAGAGACAGAGATAAGAGATAATGATTAAGAGAAAAAATAAATACATAAAACTGGGAGAGGAGAAGGGAAGGGAAGGGAAGAGGAGGAGGAGGAAGGAAAGAAAGCAAAGATGGGCCGAGGGAACAATAGATTGTTTACGGTGGCGGCGGGACCCGGCCAACCACTGCCACCTCCGCCTTCCTTATATATACTCCCACATTTTCCTTTTTTTTTCTCTCTCTCCCCAACCACCACTTTTCTTCTCCTGATAGTTCACTTTTATTTGCTTCTTTCCTTTCTCCGTTTTCACTTTTATCTTTTTTTTTCTTCCTTCTCTCCCTTTTACTCCCATCTATATTTGTTTTTTCTTCTATTATACATCTATAGGCCTATGTCAATCCCTCCTCCACCTCCTCCTTAAACATCCATTTCTACCTACTCTCCTCTTCACCCACACTTTCTCCCCTTCCTCTCCACCTATTTTTCCTCCTCCTCCCTCTCCTTCCTCTCCTTTCTCCTCATCCATCAACCCTCTCCCTCCCGCTCCACCTTTTCCTTACTCCCTCACCTGCGCTCTCTCTCTCTCTCTCTCTCTCTCTCTCTCTCTCTCTCTCTCTCTCTCTCTCTCTCTCTCTCTCTCTCTCTCTCTCTCTCTCTCTCTCTCTCTCTCTCTCACACACACACACACACACACACACACATACACACACACACACACACACACACACACACACACACACACACACACACACACATACACACACACATACACACACACATACACACACACACACACACACACACACACACACACACACACACACACACACACACACACACACACACACACACACACACACACACACACACACACACACACACACACACACACACACACACACGCACACACACACACACACACACACACACACAGCGAAATACACGCCTCATCTACCTCGCACGGCGCCGGAAGTGTCCTCCCGACCGTGAGAAAACGCCGTCAACCACTGGGCCGTCGAATATCATTTCGTCTCGGGGGGAAAGGCACGGAATATGCCACTTTTTTAATCCACTTTAATATTTCTTTTAAATGAGAGACACTAAAATGAAGAGCATAATCCAGTATGAATTGGGATCGAGGCTCAATTATTTTTTTTCCATAATTTACAAGGTGTCGCGATAAAAGTACGAGTAACTATGGAACGAAAACGTAAGAATTATAAGAACAGAATAAAAAAATAATAAGAAGAACGTACACAGACAGACACAAGTACATCCACACACATCAAGGATAAAAACAAATCAAAACAGAAAACTAAAACCTACCTATCCACCTAAACAGAAAGCCCGACAGACAGAGACAGACACACAGACACACACAAACACGTTATTTCCCCCCTCCCCCCCCGATTGCAGTGACAAAGAAGACCACTGTGGGGCCCACTCGAGGGGCGCCCGTTAACGAGGGCGTGATAAATCTCGACCTCCTCTTGTAGAACACTTCGGAGGTGGCAGCCATTACCGCCGCGCCGCCACACCTTGTGGTCACAACATACCATTACCACGAGTAAACTTTTTTATCAACAGGCATGGGGGGTGGGGGGGGGGGTGAAGGGGTGGGGGCTGGAGGGCAGGGGAAGGGGGGTTGGAGGGGCAGGGGAAGGGGAAGGGGTGGGGGTTGGAGGGGGCAGGGGGAGGTGGGGGGTTTGGAGGCAGGGGGAGGGGTGGGGGCTGGAGGGCAGGAGGGCTGGGAGAGGGGAGGAGGATGGGGTTTGGCAGGGAACATGGAGGAGAGGAGAAAGGATGGAAAGAGTGGGAGGAAAGAAGGGTTGAATAGGGGAAAGGAGAAAAGCGAGGGGAGGGAGATACAGGTAGGTATAAACAGAGAGAGAGAAAGAGAGGGAGAAAGAAAGAGAAAGAGAGAGCGAGAGAGAGAGAGAGAGAGAGAGAGAGAGAGAGAGAGAGAGAGAGAGAGACAGAGAGAGAGAGAGAGACAGAGAGAGAGAGAGAGAGAGACAGAGAGAGAGAGAGACAGACAGAGAGAGAACTGACACAGCATCCGAACAGCCAAACACCACCCGACCCCAAAGCACACACCCGCGCAAATAAACAAAAACAAGAGCGAGCGAGCGAGCGAGCGTGAGAAACCACAGCCCCCTCCCCCTCCCCAACCCCCTACCCTCCCCCACACACTACTCTGAGCGGCAACCCAGGCGATCAACGAGAGCAGTTCGAGCACCCGGGAGGCCTAAGATTGCCCCGCCACTTCGAGGGGCCTCCCAACGCGGGCGGACCCAGGGTCGGGAGGAGCTCTTAATTCTGGACACAGCCGCGCGCGCGCACAGCCTTTCCCAGGGCAAGCGGCGCTCCAGATCCGACGCACCTGAGGATAATCTTTCGCTCGCTCAATGCGCTCAACATGGCCGCGCACTCACTCAACATAGGCCTACTCAACTCCCTTAATTCATTCAACACATTCATTTCTATCAACATAGGCCTACTCAACTCTCTCAATTCATTCAACATATTCATTCATTCCCTCAATTCTATCAACATAGGCCTACTCAACTGCCTCAATTCATTCAACACATTCATTCATTCCCTCAATTCTATCAACATAGGCCTACTCAACTCCCTCAATTCATTCATTCCCTCAATTCTATCAACATAGGCCTACTCAACTCCCTCAATTCATCCATTCCCTCAATTCTATCAACATAGGCCTACTCAACTCCCTCAATTCTATCAACATAGGCCTACTCAACTCCCTCAATTCATTCAACATATTCATTCACTCCCTCAATTCTATCAACATAGGCCTACGCAACTGCCTCAATCCATTCAACACATTCATTCACTCACTCCGTTCTCCCAACATAGTCGCTCAATTCGCACAACACAGTCCCTCACTCACGTCATTCACTCAACAATAACTCACTCTTCCCCCAACATACTCAATCTCTCATTCTCTCACTCACTCAGCCTCACTCCCTCTCCTTCCGTTACGAATAACCAGTTGCTATTAAGAGGGAAAAAAACACCATAAGTCCGCCATTGAGAGGACAAGGAGCCACAAGGAGCCTTAAATATATATATAAAACCTGTCCCTCCCTTCCCTGCCTCCCTCCCTCCCTTTCTACTCCTTCCTCCTTTCCCTTTCTCCCCTCCCCTCTCCCCTTCCTTCTCCCCCACATCCCCTCCTCCCTCCCTCCCTCCCCTCTCCCCCACATCTCCTCCTCCCTCACCACCCTTCCACCCCACTCCCTCCCTCCCCTCCCCCACCTCCCTCTCCCCCCACCTTTGTGCCCCAAAGAAAATCTCGGGACCGTCTTGAGAAAGGGGGCCATTGTGGGACCTCCCGCCTCCCTCCCTGCAACGTTTAGCGCGCGCCCCGTTGCCTCGCCTTCTGCCTTATCGCGTTTATTATCTGATAACGGGTTCGATGGGGGGTTTAGGAGGAAGGAGGAAGGAGGAAGGAGGAAGGAGGAAGGAGGAAGGAGGAAGGAGGAAGGAAGAAGGAGGAAGTAGGAAGAGGAGTAGGAGGAGAAGGAAGAGAGGGAGAAAAAGAAGGAGCAGAAGGAGGGGGAGGAGGAGGAAGAATAGGGGGTGGAGTAGGAAGAATAATAGGGGTGAAGGAGTGGGAAGAAGAAAAGGAGGAAGAGGAGGAAGAGAAAGAAAAGGAGACAGAAAAAGAAGAAGAAGAGGAGGAGGAGGAGGAGAAGGAGAAGGTAAGCCTCGCCGCGGAGAGGTCTTCAAGAAACAAGTCC
Source organism: Penaeus vannamei (assembly GCF_042767895.1). Classification (NCBI taxonomy): domain Eukaryota; kingdom Metazoa; phylum Arthropoda; class Malacostraca; order Decapoda; family Penaeidae; genus Penaeus; species Penaeus vannamei. Next base: position 52,321,352 of record NC_091552.1, read on the forward strand.
ACGATTCGAAAAAAAGGGGAACAAAGGTAAGCTAAAAAGAAATAAAAGACAAATATAAGGACCAAGGAAGCCCATTCAGCATCCGGGGCTCCGATAGCATCTCCTCTCGCACGGATTCCAAGGATAATGACGACGATGATTCCTAATGACATCCTGCAGCCCCCCCCCCCATCACTAAGCCATACCCTCCTCTCCACCCTTATCTAAATCCTTACAAGAGGGGCAACAGCGTGGCCGAGGAAGAGAGCGAATGCCAAGGAAGAGAACCAAGGAACCACGGGCGAAAAAAAAAACAAGGACCTCGATTTAAGAACCAGGAACCACGACCCACGGGCGCAAGAACCTCGAACTCAAGAACCAGGAACCCACCAAAAATCCAAGAACGATGGAAACGGAGAACCCAAAAAACCACGTGCGAAGAACCCCGAACTAATGGGCCAAGGTCTCTCTCTCTCTCTCTCTCTCTCTTTCTATCTCTCTCTCCCTTTCTTCCCCCCTCTCTCTCTCTCTCTCTCTCTCTCTCTCTCTCTCTCTCTCTCTCTCTCTCTCTCTCTCTCTCTCTCTCTCTCTCTCTCTCCCCCCCCCCCCCTTGGCCTGTCCACTTGCACAATTCTTCGCAGTATAAACACCCATTGAGCGAGGCCCGTCGACCGTGCCTCGCTCCTTGGGATCTCCTTCGAAGGGGGTCAAGGCAAGGGGGGTGGGGGGGATAAGGGCAGGCTATGGGAGGCAGGCTGGAGAGGGGAGGGGGGGTTAAGGGAAGAAAGAGCAAAAGGAGGAGGCCAAATAGGGCGATCCTGCCTGCCTTTGACCCTCCACCTCCACCTCCATCTCCACCCCCTCCTCCACCTCCACCTCCGCCTCTACTCCATCTCCAATAAGCCTATTTCTGAGTGTTTGTTTGTATGTCTGGCGCTCTGCAATATTCTGGCTCCCGAGTGACGTAGTTTCTCTAATACTTCCTCTAATACTTTACAAACATGCAAACGTTAACATTAAGAATACATTGACTGAAAAGGTAAAAGAAGAAAAAGAAAAGAAAAGAAAAGGAAAGGGATAAAAAGAAAAGAAAAGAAAAATAGAAGAGGAAAAAGGAAAAAGGAAATTGGCAAAGGAAAAGAAAATGAAAAAAGAAAAAGGGAAAGAAAAAGAAGAAAAGTTCAGTTCAAAACACGAATCCACTTGTTGATATGGGCTATTATCCGAATCAATGCACGAGGAGTGGGCGAGGAGGAGGTGGAGGAGGAGGAGGAGGAGGGGGCGGGGTTGGAGGAAGAAGAGGAGGCGGGGGAGGAAGAGGAGGAGGAGGAGGAGGAGGAGGGGGAGGAAACAGAGGGTGATGAAGGAGACGTGGGAGACGGAGGAAGAAGAGGAAGAAGAAAGAAGGAGGAGGAGGAGGAGGAATAAGAGGGAGTAGCAGGAAGGAAGGAGGAAAGAGAGAAACGAGGAGACGGAGGTAGGAGAGAAAAAAGGAGACGAAGGCGGCCAAGGAAGAAGTGGCGGTGGAGACCGGAGAGGATGAAGGAGGAAAGGAGAAGAGGGGAGAGAAGTAGAGGGGACGAGGGGGGAGGGTCGGGGATAGTGGGGGGAGGGGGAATGAGAATGCACAATGGTCAATCTCGCTCCATCAAATCCAGGTACTCCTCTTCACGTGGAGGGGAGGGGAGGAGGGAGAGGAAAGAAGGAGGGGGGAGGGGGAGGGGGAGCAGGGCGACAGGTAGCCAGCCAGGTACAGAAAAGGCCCGAAGCGGAGATCCATTTCTCGGATGACGCTTTCTATACTCTCTCTCTCTCTCTCTCTCTCTCTCTCTCTCTCTCTCTCTCTCTCTCTCTCTTTTCTTATTGCCTCTATTTTGCACTCTCATCTACTCTCTTCGCACTCTTATCCAAGACGATGCCGAAATGAAGGAAAGAAAGAAGGAAAGAAGGCAGGAAAGAAGGGAAGGGAAGAGAGAGAGGGACAGGGAGAGGGAAAGGAGAAAGGAGAGAAGAGGGAGAGGGAGAGAAGGAGAGGAGAGGGAGAGGGGGAGAGAGAGAGAGAGAGAGAGAGAGAGAGAGAGAGAGAGAGAGAGAGAGAGAGAGAGAGAGAGAGAGAGAGAGAGAGAGAGAGAGAGAGAGAGAGAACGAGGAGGGAGAGAGAGAGAGAGAATAGAGAGAGAAAAGGAGACGAGAGAGAGAGGAAGAGAGACAACGACGACAAAGAAAGAGGATAAAGAAATAAGAGAGAATAAGAGAGAAAGAGATGAGAGAGTCGGCTCCCTACCTTCCCCCCATCCTCCACCCTTCCCCAACCCCTTGGCCCCAACCCCCCTCCCTGAACAATGGCGAGCACAACCCTCCCCCCCCATCCCCCTTATCCACAAACCAGCCAAAACCCACCCTTGCCTAACCCTGCCGAACACAACCTTACACACCCTGTCAATCCCAATCCTTTTCCAAAACTCAAGACCCCTCCCTTTTTTTTATACAGATACCCCCGTGAGCCTCAAACCCCTGCCGAGATACCCTTGTCATCCCCCCCTTACCCCTTACCCCTTACCCCTTGCCCTATCCCTCCCCCTTCCCCTGCCCTTGTCCCTGTATCTCTTTCGGGTCACACGCGATGTAACAGGATATCGATACGAATACAGTGTCAGCGTGTCCCCTTGTATGGCAGTGTATCCAAACAGGACTGGGGGGTGAGGTGGAAGGTCGAATGCGGCGTAAATAAATAAATAAACAAGTAAATAAATAAGTAAATAAATAAATAAACAAGTAAATAAATAAGTAAATAAATAAATAAACAAGGAAATAAACAAGGAAATAAACAAGTAAACAAACAAATAAACAAATAAATAAATAAGTAAACAAATCAAGAAACTAATAAATAAAATAAATGGCACGCGTTTCGTTGGCACCTTATCTCTCACCTTGATTTTTTTGTGTATCAAATTTCAGCTTTACTTCTTATCGCTATATTTGATTCTCTCCTGAACATCGACGGGAGAGAAAATAGGATTTTTATCTATTATCTATCGATCCATTATAGATATGGCTCTACACACACACTTTCTGGTATATCAGTCGAGTAAGGGAATCGACACACATTTTATCAAATATATCTGCAATAAAGTTCGTATCTCCTTCCCCTCCCTTCTTCCTATCTTCCTATCGTCCTTGCACTTCCTCCTCTTCATTTCCATATCTCTCCCCTCCACTTCCTTCCCATCTCTCCCTTCTTCCTTCTCTTCCTTCCCACCTCTCCCTCCCCTCATTTTCCCTTCCTATTTTTCCTCTACCCCCTCCTCGTCCTCCCCTTCCTTCCTACTTCCTCCTCCTCCCCCTCCCCGTCCCCCCTTCCCTCCTCCTCCTCCTTCCTCCTCCTCCTCCCTCCTCCCCCCCTCCTCCCCTCTCTCTCCTCCTCCTTCCTCCTCCTCCCCTCCCCTCCCCCTCCCCGTCCCCTCCCTCCTCCTCCTTCCAACCTCCCCTCATTCCCCACTCTCCTTCCCCTCCCCATCTCTCCCCCCCACCCCTTCCCCACCCGACACCCGATACAGCCG